>NC_085025.1:4438946-4498946 GCF_963692335.1 Osmerus eperlanus
GAATCAAAGGGCATTTTTTTTTGTGCTCAGTTTTAATCCTCCAAGATCTCAGTGGATATAGAGTCCCTTGAAGTTTGCTAAAGTTCCAGTAATTGGCTGGTGTGTTTTTTGCAAGTCTTTTTCCCTCACTGTTTTTTTTTATGGTCTCAGATGTAAAAATAAATAAATAAAAGAATAAAATTAACAACCTTAGGTATTCAAACACCCTATAAGGGGGCTTAGCCAAATGGATGCAAACTGGGCCCCCAAATCAGGGCATTCCCATTACCCCGACACCCCCCACACCCCTTAAACTGTCTCTCAGTCTAAGCCCCCCTACCTTGCAACCCCACCCCCCACTGCCCAGTTCCCCCAGGACTATGTCTGTTTCCACATTCCCTGCCTACCCTATCTCCAGTATAACTTAGCCGACAGGACCCCTAAGGGAAATCGGGAGTTTGGGAAAAGAGGAAAGGTATAGGAGAGGAGGATTACACTCCCTGACGGTAGAGTAATCTGGGGGACACAGCTTTCTTGCAGGCTACACTGGGTGGACGGGAGTGGAGGGGCTGCTATATGTGTCCTGGTTTGGAGAGGTAGGGCGATGAGGGCCACCACCACCCCCACGTACACCCCCGTTCCTATGGTGATGGAAAGGGCGGCCAGGAAGAGAGCCCGTCGAGACGCGATGCTGGCCATGGGGAAGTCTCCCTTTGTCACCGCCTTGCTGGTCTGAGACAGGAGGGGGAAGGGAGGTGATAGAGAATGAGAGAGAGAGAGAGAGAGAGAGAGAGAGAGAGAGAGAGAGAGAGAGAGAGAGAGAGAGAGAGAGAGAGAGAGAGAGAGAGAGAGAGAGAGAGAGAGAGAGAGAGAGAGAAACCTTATTTATCCAAGCAGAGATGATTGAAAGAACTATTTATTATTTCACTGTGGTTGTATGCAGACAAGACTGGAAAGCAGGGAGGGATCGTCGACAGGGACACAATGGATTCAAGGAGAGCTCCTAATGGATTAGGGTATTGGAAAGAGGGAGTTAGTGATGAAATGTCGGCGACACAAGATTGGGCCGGTGTCAAAGGAAGGAGGTGAATAATGAATGATGAATTCAACGTGTAGAAAATCAGCTGTGACAAGTGCCTGAAAGAGATATGACTGAAAGAGTCTTTTTGGAGCAACAGAAATGGAACAGGAACTGATTGTCAGGACTATGTGAATGTAATCACACAAAAACTAAATTTTCTCTGGTGTTGGAAGTGATAAAAACGTGGCAGCATTTTCACTGCCTGTAGTATTGGTTTTCAATAACAAGTGTCTTTAAATACCAAATGTCTTGTGGATATAGCCATTTCCTGAAATAGCACATGGTGTTGACACTACAGGCTTCGGAGATTGACACCATGAGTCCCTGTTTGTTATCATCCTCTCAGTCACCTGTGGCTAGTGATCCTCTCCCCTGTCTGTCTGTGTCCCTCCAGCCCTCCCCAGCCCTCCCGGCCCTCCGCAGCCCTCCCCAGCCCTCCCCAGCCCTCCGCAGCCCTCCCCAGCCCTCCGCAGCCCTCCCCAGCCCTCCTAAAGCCTCCCCAGCCCTCCCCATCGCAGCCCTCCGCAGCCCTGCCCAGCCCTCCAACAGCCTCCCCACCGCAGCCCTCCGCAGCCCTCACCAGCCCTCCAACAGCCCTCCAACAGCCCTCCCCACCGCAGCCCTCCCCACCGCAGCCCTCCCCACCGCAGCCCTCCGCAGCCCTCACCAGCCCTCCAACAGCCCTCCCCACCGCAGCCCTCCCCACCGCAGCCCTCCCCACCGCTGCCCTCCTACAGCCCTCCCCAGCCTCTGTCTGTGTCCCTCCAACACAACCCTGGCTGTGTTCTCTCCTGGCTGTGGTCTCTCCTGGGTGTGCTCTCTCCTGGCTGTGGTCTCTCCTGGCTGTGCTCTCTCCTGGCTGTGCTCTCCCATGTCTGTGCTCTCTCCTGGCTGTGCTCTCCCATGTCTGTGCTCTCTCCTGGCTGTGCTCTCTCCTGGCTGTGCTCTCTCCTGGCTGTGCTCTCTCCTGGGTGTGCTCTCTCCTGGCTGTGGTCTCCCCTGGCTGTGCTCTCTCTTGGCTGTGCTCTCTCCTGGCTGTGCTCTCTCCTGGGTGTGCTCTCTCCTGGCTGTGCTCTCTCCTGGCTGTGCTCTCTCCTGGCTGTGCTCTCCATGTCTCTGCCCTGTCTCTCCAGCCCTCCCAATGTCTCTGCCTTGTCCCTCCCAGCACAGACCCTCCCAGTGCAGCTGCCTCGTCAAGCAGCCACACAGCACCTTAGAGGAGAACACCAAGGTAAAGCACTTTTCAACTTCCAACTTTTCTTTTCTTCCTTCTTTTTTTTTACCCAATTATATTTTGTGTTTCATGTATGGAGGGAAGGTTTCTGAAGGCCTCCGTTCTTGCCCAGCAAGCATCCGCGGATAAACCAAATAAACAAGGACACATATTCAAGACACGGCTAGTCGTTTCCATGCCAACAAGTGAATATTGAAACAACGGCATGGTTATAGCAGTCTTGTGGGAAATTAAGTTCAGGAGTGGTTTCAAAACTGGGATAAACCCTCTCCTTTTAAGCTCGCATTGTGCCCCTTGCAAGGCCTTGTGGGGGAATGAGTCTTGGAAAGAGTCGTAATTCGACAGAAAACCACTCCATTGAATCTTTGTATTGCAGGGAGGGTTGAAGGGCAAAACGTTGTAAAAGCTGAGGCTGTAATTAAAAGTCCCTCATTATGAGGTCTAATGAACAGGCCGTAATTGATTAATCAATCTATTGCTTTGCTTCAGACGAATAATTAAGTCATTGCATTTTGCAGCTCTCTCACAGGAGTAGCAGAGCGTCTAAAGGCCGAATGTGATGTTTCGAAGGCCAAAGCATTTTTTCCTTGAATCCCCTTGAGAGGTAAATGGAGGCATTAAGGCTTTATCTTCACAACCTTGACAGAATGATTGAAATGTGGCGTCACAGACAAAGATAACATCTCAGACTTAGTAGGATGTGGTGCTGGCTCTTTCTGAGACATTTTGGTGGAATCTGTCTGTTGCTAACAGGCTTCCTCCTTAGTTACGTTATGCTCAGCTCCACACATGCAGAACTGAGACACAATCAGACACCGTCCGACGACATTCACATCCCATTTCTCATTCTATTGCTGAAGTAAACGCTGCAATTGCATGATAAAAATATATTAATATTTATGTGAGCTGAGATAGTTGGATTTTTTTTCTAAAGCTGAGAAAGGCATTTTGAAGCTTCTCCAAACAAGTTTTCAGATTAGTCGGAAAAACTGAAAGTAATTAATTAGGATTTCTCTTATCTCTGAATAAAAGTTCATTCTCCCCAGACACTGTGGTGTATTTTATTTGTGATTAGAGGACACTTGAACATGAAATTGTAGTGAAGTTGAACTTGCATTAATAGCTCAGTTATGGAAGCTACATCCTTGGCCTTGCAAAGAGAGAAAGATAGAGAGAGAGAGAGAGAGAGGAGAGAAGAGGGAGAGGGAGAGGGAGAGTGAGAGAGAGAGAGAGAGAGAGAGAGAGAGAGAGAGAGAGAGAGAGAGAGAGAGAGAGAGAGAGAGAGAGAGAGAGAGGGAGAGTGAGAGTGAGAGAGGAGAGAGAGAGAGGAGAGAGGAGAGAGAGAGAGAGAGAGAGAGAGAGAGAGAGAGAGAGAGAGAGAGAGAGAGAGAGAGAGAGAGAGAGAGAGAAAGATCGCATTGCGTAACACAACTCTTAAAACATTGCTAAGAAAGTTGTGTGGGTGTGTGTGGTGGGTGTGAATATGTGTGATTTCTGTGCTGCTCAAACACAGGGTGGGCCAAGCACTCTGTGTGTCACTGAATCTGACCTTCTAATCTGAGGAAAACAGCATTGATCCAGCGCTCCTTGTGCCCATGACAGTCCCTAATGTGTCTCCTGTGTTGTGGCTTCAGGACTGACAACACAAAGACTGTATCAATATCTCATACACTCTCTAAACCCCTTCCTCCATGCACCTCCCATAAAACCCACTTTGATAATCATATTGAGGAAGTCTTTTCCCCGAGAAGACACAGACACTAAATGTGATGAATCGTGAGACTTGTCCTTTCTCTGGGATGTTGTTGCGGTCATCTGCACGGTGATATATGGTTTTGACAACGCATTCACGACGCAATGTTCCAATACTGCCTAGGCTATTGACAAAACAGATGGACAAAGATGGAGAATTATGGACGTGGACAATATATAATTCTTTGAAAGCATTAAAGAGAGACAGGAGAGAGGAGAGGTAACAGAAGCATAGATAGGACAGAGTCTTTAGCTCACAAACCAAACTAGAGTCTACAAGACAGAGGCATCCATATACCTCCTTCCTTTTTTTTCTTTCAGTTTTTCTCTGTCTCTCTTCACGGAGAGATTGACAGAAGAATCACTAACCTCTCAACACACCAATTATTTTTCATAATTACTCAGGAAAAATTAAATAGCCCCTGACAAGTTAATTCAGTCTGCCTTCATCTGCCTTGGTCACACCAACTGATAAGGCTACTAAATGTTAAGCTATTAGATACCCATTCATACTTGAGATGGCAAGGATGGCAGTGTCCCTAGGAGGCTAGACAGCTGTCTGTGTGTCTGAATGATGTATGTGCACAACATTTATGTTGACTGGAGTTCTGTCAGCCAGCTCTCACAGTCATTGTGTAGATATGTATGTATGTGTGTGATAGAGAGAGTGTGTACACCCTATGCATGTGTGAGTGTGTGTATGTGTAACCGAGCCGAGTTGGTTGAACTCACTCCTCAGCGTGAATACTGACCACCAACTGCCGCACAGTCGAAGAGCAACCTTTCGGTGGCGTAGCTGGTTAAAGCAATGTTCATGGGAGGTGGTCATCACGTTCGACATTCACGCGCGTGTGTTGTGTGTGTTGTGTGTGTGTTGTGTGTGTGTGTGTTCTTACCCCTGAGAGAAGTAGAAGGCAGCGATGCCCAGGGGCCAGAAACAGCACAGCATGGAGAAGATGGCCAGGGGCCAGGCCCAGGTGTTCTTGAGGGGGGACCACGATGAAGTTATCCTCACTCTCACTGTCGCTGAACAGTCCGTCTGTGTGTGTGTGTGTATGGGGGGGGAGGGGGGGGGGGGGCGACAAGGAACACAGGAAATAGCTTTAGGACCAGGGGCATGGTATAGCTTAGTCGGTACCATTCCACCAGAGCAGGTTCAAATCTCCCTGTAGATAAAGATCTCTGCTAAATGATTGCTATTACTATACACATGGACCACGAAGGCAGGATGGATGACACCACAGGACGCCCTGTCAGAAAGCACGGCCACTTCCTGAAGCACGTGGAGTGGTCAGCTTCCACGTCCTGTGCCAGAGAACGCCCCGGAGGCAGAGGGCTGGACGTCACACCTCGCTTAATGAATGAAACTGTCAGCCAGTCAGAGGCGCAGTTAACCTGCTGCTCCTCGGTCAGGCAGCCGTCTAATGGCCAACGCTCCGTGAATTTAATGTTTTTCGTGCCACCTCAGCGGCGTATTGCAGAGAGGAGGGGGGGGGGAGGGGGAGGGGGAGGAGGGGGAGGGGGGGAGGGGGAGGGGGGGGAGGGGGGGAGGGGGAGGGGGGGGAGGGGGGAGGAGGGGAGGCCTGTGCTGCTCTACCCACTGAATGGCTTTTTCATCATCGGTTTCCTACACAGCATCATTTATTTACACAGCAATTATTTACACATTTACACATCAATTATTACATAACCACAATTCAAATAACACCGTCAATCAGTCGATTGAGATGAGTACTATGGTGTGAAACGCAAGACTTTACATTGTGTAAATGTTTTGGTTGTTTACAGGAGAGAGGTAACATCACTCAGGTCTACTGTATGATCACCCTGGCTCAGCACAAGAAAGAAAGTTCTGAGGTGGAAGATAGGAGACAGTGATTATCCATTAAAAAAAGTGGCTCATCACTCATACTATACAATAACACATTAAAAACAATAACACATTAATGAATGCTATCAATGTCTCCAGTAGTAAAGGAAAGAACATTTGGATGCATACATTTGAGAGGGACCAGTCAAACCACTTAATATTCAATTTTTCCACGCCATAGTTGAGCTGGTGTCAATGACTTCCGATAAAGTGTGTGAGCAAGATACCAAATTCTTTTAGTTTAGCTCGGAGCATCAGACTGCATCCCACAGGGATAAACGTTGCCGCAGAGCTTTAGACGATACTCCGGTGCGCTCTGCCGTTCCAAAACCTCGGTCAGAGTGAGCTCTGTTTCACACCAAAGGCAGACTCCATATATATACCCTGAGCACTGTTGCTGAGGCTGTACTACTGGGAGCATGTAGGCAGTGTGCACCCAACCACAAAACCCTGTGTCATTACACACACCATCTCCACAGTACACGCAACAAATAATACGGAGATTTTACGGTTCTTAGGGAGATTTTTTGTTTTTCTTTCTTGTTTTCACATTTACATTTAGTCATTTAGAGACGCTCTTATCCAGAGCGACTTACAGTAAGTACAGGATATTCCCCCAAGGCAAGTAGGATGAAGTGCCTTGCCCAAGGACACAACGTCATTTGACACGGCCAGGAATCGAACTGGCAACCTTCAGATTACTATCCCGATTCCCTAACCGCTCAGCCACCTGACTTCTTTTTCTGGCAAAAAAGAGAGACCAAAAATACTGTGGGTCTTTGGGAACGTGTTCCAGGGTGTGATGAGCGGTAATAAAAATACACCAGGAATAGAAGGGAGCGCTACAAGTCAATAAGCTGCAATCATCCCGTGTGCAGGAGGAGGCTCAGAAATAACACCGCTGGAGAGAGAGAGAGAGAGAGAGAGAGAGAGAGAGAGAGAGAGAGAGAGAGAGAGAGGTGAGGACGGGAGGAGAAAATTGAGAAACAGAGACAGAAATATATTGGGTGCGTGAAAGAGAGGAGATACCGAGGTAGGAGAGAGCAGAGTGAGGAGGGAGAGAGAGAGAGAGAAAGAGAGAGAGAAAGAGGAAGAGAGAGAAAAAGAGAGAGAGAGAGAGAGAGAGAGAGAGAGAGAGAGAGGAGGGAAGATGACAGGGAGTGGAGGATTACTAGCCTCGAATCTTACTGAAGCATGAAAACAGTGTGTATCGTACAGCACACTGAGTATGGTGCGTCTTTTTATAAAGTTACCTTGTGCATTTTTTGCAGAAGGGTTTTTTGGCTGTACAGCATTAAATTGTACGGGCAGATAAGGGAGAACAAACTGCATTGATTGTTTTACACAAATCAAAATGAGCTGGAAGGCAAGATAACTGATTTCTATTTGTGTTTCAGAAATTTTTATTACTAATATCATCAGACTACAAATCTATACATAATTTTTTTCATACTGAAGCACTGAGGCAAAAAGGTCATAATGCATAATGATGCTCATATTGTTTCTGTCAGAGGGAGTCAGACCACTGGAAGAGAAAGAGAGAGAGATAGAGAGAAAGAAAGAGAGACAGAGAGAGAGAGAGAGTAGAGAAAGAAAGAGACAGACAGAGACAGACAGACAGAGAGAGAGAGAGAGAGAGAGAGAGAGAGAGAGAGAGAGAGAGAGAGAGAGAGAGAGACAGAGACAGAGACAGAGAAAGAAAGAGACAGAAAGAAAGACAGAGACAGACATTGAGTTTCCCACCCCTGCAGTGCCACAGCCGAACCTGAGCCAGATGTGGTCTATGGGACTCATATGATTACAGACCCTGGGCCGAGCGGAGAGGTGAACTAGAGGTCCAGACATGTCGTAGATCACAAGTCTGTCTCAGGAACTACGGAAAGATAAAACCGGGAGAATGAAAAAATCCACCTGGGTTTGAACCCTCCATAATTTCAGGAGGTGACAGGAAGTATTGAATAATAACATGATTACACTATTATCTTTCATGAAACTAAATCCTCTCTGACATCTGGAAATTCTAACCGTGGATGTTTGCCAGCAGGCAGATTAGTCCCTCTAGAGCAGTGGCCGTTTTCAAAGGGAATGAATGGCTTACAAACATTCCCTCCATCGGTCTCATTCCCCAGTTATCGTTTGTTAACCGTTGGAAAACTGAATAGGTTGAATCCTGATGTACATGTATGTATGTGGCGGTGGGGGGTATGTTGATGCTGGCTGCTTAAGGTTCCGACGGCGAAGCCTTCTCCTGTGGGCTGCATCTGCTGTCAACATGAGAGAGCATCTTGACAGGTAACGAAGGACTAATGGATGGTTTCATTCGTCTTTCGTGACTGCACAACCAGGATGGGGCCTGTGTAATTTATGTTTCCAAATTGCCTCCACAGCGTGGGGGAGATGAGGCAAGTCTCCCTTCTTCCTTTCTTTCCACCCCATCATGCGCACTCCTTCTTCCCACCACAATTCCTCTCTTTTTTCTGTCACACTCTATCTGTCTCTCACCTCCTTGTTAAGTATAACACCCATCATATTCCTGATGATACACAGTCTGGTGGATAGAGGCGGGTGCGTTCCAAACGCATCACAGGGCAGCGCACCCGACACATCCAAACCTGACAACCTTATGTTCCAATGCTCACGTGGTTTGAACTTGTCTCCATGTGTGACGTAACATTTATTAATGAGCAGCTCCATAGAACTGCACCTAATTCAGTTCAATGCAGAGGCAAGGGTTGATACACAGACGTGACAGAAGGGTTGTGGCCCACGCAGCTTATTAGGCTCTGGCTGAGGTTTAATTAAGCTCACTGTTCATCCATGACACTCTTCTATGAGGAAGACTGCAGGCAGGGATATCGGATGATTTTATTTTGAGTAGTCAGGATAGTGTGGTCTGTGTTTATGTGTGTGTGTGTGTGATTGTTACACATCCTGATGTATATGCATGCCCACATCTGCTATGAAGAGTTACCTTTTATACGAGGCCCCTAGGTGCCTGAATGAGCTACCTGTTTGTGTAAACATGAGAAGCAATTTATTCATTCATGTGCTGTTGCAGTCCTACATGAATACTACATAGCCCCTGGGTCTATACATATAGTCCCTCACAGCTCATGGCTGGAGAAAGTGGAAACAAGAAGACAGTATACCGCAGAATTGCCTTTCAAGGGGTTACCCCTCGTGCAACATTTACCAAGTCCCAATGCGTTTCAGACTGGCAGAAACACATGGAGACATTTCTCCTCTGCTGTGCACGGCTGCCCTGCCTGAGGTCTTGAGTCCGGCCGCCCCCCCCCCCCCCCCCCTCGCCCCCCCACACACCTCACCAACAGGAGGAGCAGGAGGAGCAGGTGGACCAGCGAGACTCAGGTTGTTCCACCCGGCGAGGAGTCCACTGAGATAATTGGCCCTCAGCAACAGAGGTCAACTGACCCCAGCAGGAAGGTCACTAGCCCCTGACCCCAGCAGGGAGGTCACCTGCCCCCTCCTTCCGGAGGAGTCCGACCACGGCAGACCGACCACAGATGCTTGTGAGCGCTGCTTCCTGCATTCTAATGTGAGAGGGATGATATCCTCCCTCCTCCACGTCGCGCTGATGAGCTGGTTAAGTTATGCCAGGTCATGAGCTCACATCCCCGTGGCATCATGGTCCTCAGGGCTTTATGATTCATCAGGCGGACTGATGAACGGCCGTCCCGGGCCGGCTGGTATGAAAACACCGGGTTATTGAGCTGATAATGGAGTGGGCTGATTTACACAGCTGCTCCGGTCTGCTGTGACACGCCGTGCAAGGCGACCTGTCTTCAAGGACCTCTGTGGACAATCTGTCACCGAGGGGGGTGATGGCAGCGACATGGGAACGTGATGATACAAACCCCCAAACAATATGACGCTGGTCTCTGTATGCCCTTGTGTGTAACTGTGTTAGGTGGAGGTTTCAAGCAGAGTCTGTTTAAACTCCATAAAGTGCTGTTTGGAGCCCTGAAATGATTCAATATGGAATTACCTATGTTCATCCACAGTTACAAAGTGTTCTATATTGCAGGTTTCTGAAGTGTGTTGCACCTCTGCATATACAGGACATTTGTACTCTAAAACCTTGTAACAGTGTGATGGGAGTGCTGGCAGTAATACAGTTTAGAAACATGTCTTGCTGTCACACCTCCAATCTAACAAGCTCTACATAGCGGCATTATTGTTGTAAACAGCATCTACCTCGGGTAAATTACTCTTAATACACAATCCTTTTGTGTGAAATATTTTCCCAGTCAGGTCTTGCATTGAGGCAATTTTCCCTAAGCAGCCTGCCATGCGAGCCACAAGGGACTACAACACTGAGCCCACAACCTCTCTCTCTCTCTCTCTCTCTCTCTCTCTCTCTCTCTCTCTCTCTCTCTCTCTCTCTCTCTCTCTCTCTCTCTCTCTCTCTCTCCCTCCCTCCCTCCCTCCCTCCCTCCCTCCCTCCCTCCCTCCCTCCCCTTCCCTCCCTCCCCCCCCCCCCCCCCCCTCCCCCCTCCCTCCCTCCCTCCCTCCCTCCCTCCCTCCCTCTCTCTCTCTCTCTCTCTCTCTCTCTCTCTCTCTCTCTCTCTCTCTCTCTCTCTCTCTCTCTCTCTCTCTCTCTCACTTCTTCCAGAGATTGTCGTGACGTTTCAGGGATGCGCTCGCATCAATAATTTAGTGGGTAATTGATTGGCCCCTGGATATGGTGTTGGTTATGGCTTGTCAGAGCAGAGCCAATGAGTTGTCAGAGCTGACCCGTCAGGATCATACAGCAGAACAGAGCAGAGACAGGGTCTGACATGCCCTGGGGCAGGGCTGGCACATAAAAGTAATTGAAATTTCTTTCCCTGACAGGAAGTGATTGAAAAAGTAAGTAAGGGACGATGAGGCGTCAAACTAAGACAATGTCAAACCAGGAATGCATCACAAGTGCCCGTCGGATCTGCATGGTGACGACATCTTCCAGGCCTCCTCTGCTTCCGTAACATCTCGAATAAACAGTATGTAGCATGAGTAAACTCTGCAGTTGGTCCAAGAGAGAGATCAGACGGCTGCTTCTCTCCTCAACATGTCTCCTGCTGAGGATGACTAATGATCCAGGAGACGCAGAGAGCCGCCAAGAGCCTGTCTACATCACAGAGGCATCTTGGGAGTTATTTATTTTCCAACTTTCTAACTGCGAACTGCCGTTTACCCTGGTAAAAAAAAGATTAATAAAAGTGCAGAAGCCTGGCAGGATGCCGATACTAGGCTGCTTCATGCTCCGTCTTTTCGGAGATTTAAATCCCGTGGAAGCGTCTGCCTGGCGAACAGTCTCGTCGGATGCGCTGTTGTCGTTTCACCCAGGGCCCTGGGTTCACTAGCCTCCATGGAGCTACAGGGCCCTGGGTTCACTAGCCTCCACGGAGCTACAGGGCCCTGGGTTCACTAGCCTCCACGGAGCTGCAGGGCCCTGGGTTCACTAGCCTCCACGGAGCTACAGGGCCCTGGGTTCACTAGCCTCCACGGAGCTACAGGGCCCTGGGTTCACTAGCCTCCACGGAGCTGCAGCACCTGGCAGAGGCTTCCAGTCCGTCACAGTGCCTGACGTTTCAGCAGCCCTCTGTTTATCACAAACATTCACGTTAAACCAAGTGGACTCAGGAGTGCACAGTCTCATTAAAATTTGAGCAGGTAAAGATCGGCTATGTCATGAATTTTTCAGGAGATTAATTCTGTGTCAGAAGCGTGTGCACACGAAAGCAGGCGGTATAGACGACCTTCCTGACAGAGCACATCGTATGGGGATCAATGGTAACTGGAAGACTACAGTGAACGTGCTGTAGGAAGACCCAGAGTGTCTCCATTCTCCTCTCCACCTACAGGGACAGATCTCCCTTCTCCTTCCTCCCAAGGCCCTCTGGGTTAACTAGTGTGGGAGATGAAAAACCTGAGAAGAGTCCCCATTGTATTGATATTATGGTAAATGTACAATAACTGTCCTGAAGGTGAATTAGGCTGATATAAACGTCATCCGAGGTTAGAGCAGAAGCATGCTCATTACAGGGGTTGTGCCAGGCCAAGGGATGGCATGATTTGATAGGAAAGAAATCAGACACCATAGGCTCTAGCTAGCAGGTTACCAAATTACATTTACATTGTCATTTAGCAGACACTCTTACCCAGAGCGACTTACAGTAAGTACAGGGACATTCTCCCTGAGGCAAGTAGGGGTGAAGTGCCTTGCCCAAGGACACAACGTCCTTTGGCACAGACTTGGCACAGGGAATCAAACCGGCAACCTTCTGATTACTAGCCCGATTCCCTAACTGCTCAGCCACCTGACTCCCACTCTCAAATTAGGACTTAGAAGATGCAGCCCACTTATTAAATGTCACCTAGGCCCACTTGACATTAAATATTGACAGGAGCCAGAGAGGAAATCGGACAGGTGACACTTGTTGATCTTGCAACAAGTTTAAGTATAGAATGGGAGGTGGGCTGCGCAACAAGTTTAAGTATAGAATGGGAGGTGGGCTGCAGGGAGAGTATAAAACAGATTGGATATTTTGTAATGTTGGGGGCTCTTCATGTGCGAAGTCCCACTGTATGTGTAATCTTTAATTGAGTCAAATAAAAAACACTTGTATTTGATTGACCATGGCTCAGTCGTCCTTCTCACAACTTAATAGATTGGCAGGAGCAATCTACGACACTAGCCACTAGCCTGGTGAACCCAGGGCCCTGGGTTCACTAGCCTCCATGGAGCTACAGGGCCCTGGGTTCACTAGCCTCCACGGAGCTACAGGGCCCTGGGTTCACTAGCCTCCACGGAGCTGCAGGGCCCTGGGTTCACTAGCCTCCACGGAGCTACAGGGCCCTGGGTTCACTAGCCTCCACGGAGCTACAGGGCCCTGGGTTCACTAGCCTCCACGGAGCTGCAGCACCTGGCAGAGGCTTCCAGTCCGTCACAGTGCCTGACGTTTCAGCAGCCCTCTGTTTATCACAAACATTCACGTTAAACCAAGTGGACTCAGGAGTGCACACTAGCCAGTCCATTAGGCACTGCGGCAAAGCAGGTCAGCGGCCCGTTTCTCCACCCAGCCCCGCTTCACTGCTCAGCTGCCCAGCCCACTCCCCCCCCCCCCAAGCCCCCCAGATACCAGGCTGCATGCTTGGTGGTTACACATGCAGGCAGATAGAGGCTAAACTAATAAATATCAGAGTCGATGAAGGTATATTGATTCTTTCAGGTGAGCTTTACAGGGAAAGTCCAGGGAAGGACTGGAGACAGGCTTACATCAGCCCTCCCTCTGCCGGATATACAGTACACACACACACAGGTTTGTTTTCCTATCCTAGTGGGACCCCACCATTCACTCTCACTTTAAATGATATTGTCTCTAATCACTTTTAGAGGTCAGATGGCAGAGCGGTTAGGGAATCGGGCTATTAATCAGAAGGTTGCAGGTTTGATTCCCGGCCGTGAAAAATGACGTTGTGTCCTTCGGCAAGACACTTCACCTTCGCTATGGAGAAGAGCGTCTGCTAAATGACTACATTAATTTTCCCTCACCCTTAATGTAATTCTAACCCAAACACAAATTCAAACCCTAACCCCCCCCCCCAAAAACAAAAGCATTGTTCATACTTTGGAGAAAATATGGCCCCCCCATGGGAGATAAACAAAAGCACAGAGACAAACACCACAACACTGACACATTCGCGCACACCGACACACACACACTCGTGTACCTCGTACTCCACGTACTCCTCCTCCTCCACCTCGTAGGAGACGGTCTGGATCTTCACGTGGTCCCCGTCCTCCAGCAGCTTAGCCTGGGGGTCCTCCATGCTCGGTGGATCCCCCGATGCCTCCCTCTCCTTCTTCTCTGTGAACGTGGTCTCGCAGCACTCGCTTTTGTAATCCTTGGACTTGAGCCCTCCTCCTCCTCCGTCCTCCTTGTAGAGGATGAAGTTGGGTCTGTAGAAGGCCTCCACAGCCAGATGGAGGGACGTGGCATCCAGAAGCTGCTGGGCTTTTGTCTTCCCGTGACCTCCGCCGCCACCTCCTCCTCCTCCGACGACACTGCTGTTGTTTCCTGCTCCTCCCCCTCCTCCTCCTCCTCCGCCCGTGACGAAGTAATTGATGATGTTCTCTTGGTACTGGTTGTTAGGGAAGTCGCCACCGTAACCGTTGACGACGTGTTTGCTGTTCTTGTCCAGCAGAGGGTTCTGGAGTTCGCTGAGGCTCTCCATGGCAGATGGGTTCGAGGGCCTTCTAGGTTGTCAACTTGAGGAGAGAGGGATGGGTGGGGTGGGGCGAGGAGAGCGTGCTGAAGATGATGCTGATCTGTAAACTGGGAGCCAGAAGAAGAGAGAGAGAGAGACAAGGGAGAGAGGGATAAAGAGACATGAAGGAGAGAGAGTGAGAGAGAGAGAGTGAGAGTGAGAGAGAGTGAGAGAAAGAGAGAGAGAGAGAGAGAGAGAGAGAGAGAGAGAGAGAGAGAGAGAGAGAGAGAGAGAGAGAGAGAGAGAGAGAGAGAGAGAGAGAGAGAGAGAGAGATAGAGAGAGAGAGAGAGAGAGAGAGAGAGAGAGAGAGAGAGAGAGAAGCTGTAATTGATTTCCATTTTAAATATTCAGAAGAGCAGATTAGGTTGTTGGTTATTTAATTGAACACCTGCTACATCAGACCGAAGTTGGCTAAACACTTTCATACTCTATCTTCCTCTCTAATCTGTGTGGAGCTGCCACTCCTGCAGCTGCCTGGCTTCACAACAACCCTACCTGTCAATTAACTCCACACACACAGACTTGTGTTCATCTTAATTCATTTTCTAGGGCATGCAGAGTATGTATGTATGTATGTATGTATGTGTGTGTGTGTGTGTGTGTGTGTGTGTGTGTAAGAGGGCCCCTCTTTACAGTTCTCATCTGTGTACTCAGCCGTCAAGTGATGGAGTCAGGTGGTTGAGCGGTGAGGGAGTCGGGCTAGTAATCTGAAGGTTGCCAGTTCGATTCCCGGCCGTGCAAAATGACGTTGTGTCCTTGGGCAAGGCACTTCACCCTACTTGCCTCGGGGGGAATGTCCCTGTACTTACTGTAAGTCGCTCTGGATAAGAGCGTCTGCTAAATGGGGGGAGTCAGGTGGCTGAGCGGTTAGGGAAGCAGGCTAGTAATCAGAAGGTTGCCAGTTCGATTCCCGGTGGTGCCAAATGACGTTGTGTCCTTGGGCAAGGCACTTCACCCTACTTGCCTCGGGGAGAATGTCCCTGTACTTACTGTAAGTCGCTCTGGATAAGAGCGTCTGCTAAATGACTAAATGTGTACTCCTCTGGGTGCAGAGAGGTTATTCACTGGAGCTGTCTACTGGGTGACAGACGAGACTACAGCTTCTGCCAACCCTCATAAAAAGCTCCTCACTGTCCCAGCTTAGATGACACGCTATTCAATTCATTATTTGGGTTTTTATTCGATGTTTCCACCATGCATGCAGTGTATATGCCTTCAAATCCTGTCTGGTACCTTGTATTATATAAGCAGACTGTATCCAGGGAGCCTGACCTTTATATGATTAATCTGTGATTCAGACCCAATAATATCGAATGCCAGATTACATCTGAGATTTCTGCTCTCCATGTGAGCTACATTGTGATTTATACAAATGCATAAATAGGAGGTTATTGCTGAGGTCAGGCCTCAAGACAACTCCTTGTGTGGGCTGGCTGGGTAGTTAGGGAGTGAGACACTGCAGTGGGGTGGATGGAGAGCATGAACTGAATTCCCTCAATAACCTCAATAATCTCTCTTCTATCAAGAAGAAATATGGGTACCGAAATATGAGCAACAAACACGCCCCAGAGTCAACGATGGTGGTAATATTATGCATTTTGAGATACTTTTTATTTGTAATGTGCCTTTCTTGCACTCAAAGTGTTAAAATGGACAAGTATATGCAAAAACATCCAATTTTGGGCAAGTTAGATAAACACGTACTGTACACATCTACCAAGTCAGATATGCCGTACAGTTGGTATTGAGCCACCAGACAGGTTTCCAATGTTCTCTGTTTGACACATCCTACTGTACTGTGTGGTAATACACTGTACAGTTCTGGCATGTGGACCATGCTTCTGATGGAGCGAGAGCAGAGAAACGCTGACCTGTGGAGGATGCTGATGAGGCATCCAGTGTCATTCATCCGAGTTTCACCACCACCTGACTCCTGCCCATGTCAGACTGACAAGGCAACCTGACCTCTCTCCCTCTCTCAATTTCTGTCCGTCCCTCACTACTTATCTTATCTCTTTTCCCTCCCTCCCTCCCTCCCTCCACTCCCTCCACTCCCTCCCTCCTTCCTTCCTTCCTTCCTTCCTTCCCTCCCTCCCTCCCTCCCTCCCTCCCTCCCTCCCTCCCTCCCTCCCTCCCTCCCTCCCTCCCTCCCTCCCTCCCTCCCTCCCTCCTTCCCTCCTTCCCTCCCTCCCTCCCCATACTCGTCCTACATTCCTCTTCGCTTTTGCTCTCGACACCCCTCCGTTCCTTCCACCCATGTACCCCTTCTCCCTCTCTGCTTATCTCTCTCCCTCAGTCTTTCCCCCTCTACCTCTCTGTCTCCCCCCACTCTCCCCTGCCCTCTCTCTACCCCTTTCTTTCTCCACTTCCAGTAAACCCAGGAGATCCATCATCCTCTCTCCTTGGTTTTAGCCCAGCCCAGCCCCCCCCTCCCTAACCCCCCCCCCCCCCCCCACCGTTAAGTCCAGTGCTCCGTAAAGTTCACCGGGGCATGGTGGACTCTCCGCTCTCCCCTCAGGAAGATGGCACTGTCTCACGCTGCTGTTGTTGTTTACATTCCACCTCACAACTCCCACCACATTTGGCTTCCACAGGCCACAGTCTGATCACACACTGGGCTGCAGCCAGGGAACTGAAGCATTGACAGGATGGACTAATGTATGGCCCTGCAGTTACAGACCTGTAGATGCTGCTATTCTGACTGCCACCGATTGTGTTTTTGTATTATTCAAAGATCACGCATAATTATGTCAATAAATATGATGTTCCTGATAGCAAATTGTGACTATGTAGATGATGTATGAACAACTGGATTTGGATTCTCCCTGAAGTGCCGTCAGGCAGATGTGTTGAAACCTTCTCATCACATTTTCTGCACCAATGAATGATAATAACAAAGA
Source organism: Osmerus eperlanus (assembly GCF_963692335.1). Taxonomy (NCBI): domain Eukaryota; kingdom Metazoa; phylum Chordata; class Actinopteri; order Osmeriformes; family Osmeridae; genus Osmerus; species Osmerus eperlanus. The sequence continues at coordinate 4,456,035 of NC_085025.1, forward strand.
CCTTCTTCAGCTCCATCATGCTCTCAACCGCCAGCTGTCACTGCCCCTTGTGGGCTCGTTCAAAAACCAGCAGACTATAACTTGCTATTCATGCGGCTATTCAACAGATAGAAAAACTGTTCTGCGAGTGGGCCTCCTTCTCCCTGTCCCTGCTGGACCTCAGGTCTCGTATCCTCCTCTTGCTCCCAGTGAGGCTTTGTCAAATCCTTTTGAGCAGCCTGCTTAAAAAAAAAGGCTTTTTCAGTATCGCAGACACAAGGTCTTATCAGGAAATAGAAGTTAAAGTGTGAATGTGCAGAGTTTTGCTCAGACAGGACATCGCAAAGTCGCCATGCATAAAGACCATGTCTGCCCAGATGGGTGTCTGAGAAGAGATAGAGAGTGAGAGGGAAAGAGAGAAACAGAGAGAGAGACTGTGTGTGTGTGTGTATCTATGCACATGTTTGTCTACTTATGTGTGCATGCATACAAACTTCCTATGCATGTATGCGTGTGTGTGCATCGTTGATAATACAGTAAAACATGACCCGGGAAGAGAGACAGACAGCAATGCAGAAGAGAAAAGGAGATACTGCGTATAACGTGTGCATGTGTGTGTGTGCATGTGTGTGTGTGTGTGTGTGTGTGTGTGTGTGTGTGTGTGTGTGTGTGTGCGTGTGTGTGTGTGTGTGTGCATGTGTGTGTGTGTGTGTGCTCCTGTTCTAGTGTTGCCCTTGTTGTATAAGATAGCCTGGGGGAGGCTTACAGAGGAAAACAGATGAGAGGGGCCGGCCCAGAGCATGCAGGTATGTGTCAGAGCGAGTGGGGCCACTGCACCGCTAACACACAAGCTCCTATCTGTGTTGCAATGCTATTAGACTCCAGTCAGCACACACAGCTTCCCAGTGTCAGCTTCCTGCCAATCAGCACGCAACCTCTGACCCCGCAGTCGAGAACAGGCATTATCAGCGGAACCCTGAGGCCGGGAACCTCGGATGCGGCAGAATAACAATGTATCTTATCGGCCTGCCAAGTTTACTGCCTGATTTTATCCTGCACTTCTTCCACGAAACTCTGTTGCGTTATTGCTGAAGAGAATGCCCTTGTGAGACGCAAGACAACAGATTATCTACACGGGATGAACTGTTGTACGGGATGAATTATCTTTCACATTACGTTAGATTGTATTCATTGAAATTGATGACCTGTCTTCTCATTAATTTCATTAATAGGAGAGTTTAGAGTTCATAGAACGATTCTATCCAACCAGACACAGGACTAAAGGGCTTAGTAACATTTTGACTGATCCTTTTAAGAACTATTATCATCAAAGGAAACTGTGCACAATTGTCCCTAATCCACTTGAACTTAATCTGCTTATAATTTGTTTGTCAAGAGCCACATCTGATGGCAATGGATGATAGCCCCTTCAAATCTGTCTCTCTCAAGCTGATAAAATATTCAAATCTTCAGTGCTCAGCAGCATGCTTGGATGTTCCCTGGCGACCTGTCTCCCCCCTCACTTCAGTCAAATTACTGTGTTCTCTGTCTTCACCTCCGACAGAAGAAAGTGCTCCTTGATGTGTAAATGTTGATCGGAAATCGCAACATCAACCAGTGAATAATTTAAAAGAAGGAGGCTGACTGTCAATAGGCTCCCATTCATAGCGTGCTGGGGCTATAGGGGCTGGTGCTGAGGGAGATGATTGGACAGACACACACTTCCTGTCCATTGATTACAAGGCCCTTTTCCGAGGACAAGACACTTGAACTAAATTCCGTATTCTGTCAAAGACAAAGAGTCATGGTCAGACTGCCTGGTAATGATGCCGTTTCTGTTGCTTAAAAGCTTCTGAATAACCGAAAAACACGAAAATTGTGTCGATTCTTTTTTTACCGAATTCGACTTTTCAAAAGCAGAAAGACTCATCTTATCAATGACTCCCATCTGCTTCCCACAATCGGCTCTGGATGGGAATCAGTCTCCCTTCACCTAGCTTTCAGCCCAGAGTGTGAAGGAGGGGTCTCCCTCCCTGGGGTGGATACGGTGATAAGGTTGCAGGGGTGTTTATGACTGTCCCTCAGGCAGAGTGGTGTGACTGGCTGGGGAACAACCTGACTCTGTCTTCCTCTGACCTCCTCTAAGAAACAGCCTCTGATCTCAGGGATTGGGGAAAGAAAGAAAAAACCTTCCTGTATACCTTTGATTCTGACTGGCCCATCTCTGGTAAAAATAAAATAAATAAATAATCGTCATTGCTGCTGCTCTATTTATTAACCATGCGTGGTAGTCTATAGTTGGTGGCTCTGGCAAGAATGTATCTGTCTGATCGAGTTTGCCACCCTTTATTCGCGCATGGATCAACAACAACACAAAAAGCTGGCTATACCACAAGAAAGCTGAGCATTTACAAGACAATGACATCATTTTAAAGCGTACTGAAGGAGTAAAGGGAATTTTAGAGATCTGGAAATAACATTGTGGTTGTCTAGGACAAACTGAACATCATGCTCGCAGGAGGACCAGCCAGGAGTGAGGTTTTCCATCGTTCGTGTGCGCGCTATCCATGTGGTCCAGTACGAATCACAAGACATGAACCCGGAGATCATTAGCGAGTACAAGAATGGCTATCCACATAAAATCAAGAGTTCAATCCAACGTGCATGATATTGTAACGACATAACAAAATGAAACAAAAAACTGAGAAAAACTTGCATAAGATGACTATTTGGAAGATCTTTTTTTACTTAAATGTGCAACATATCTTACTTGTTAATGGCTGTCAATCCGGAGGTTGTGTGGCACAGGCTTGTATAATTCTTTCAGCATCTTGGCTGGTCGAATGTAAGCAGTCCTTTAAAATGGTTCTACTGAAATGATGAAGTATTTCGTATATTTCTATATTCAGATAAGCCTACAGTTTTTAAAACAAGGGGCATCTGTATCGGAAAGGTCGTACGTCATATGGTCGCCAATACATCACTTGATTCAATAAATTTTCTATTATAGATTATAACCGCCGACACCATAATGAGACTAACGTGCTAAGATATACAGGTACATATTGACTGTCATTAGTTTCCGCGTGGGGTAGTTCACCGTTGAACTGTTCGATGTTGGTAGAAAAGGTGCCTTAAAAACCACTGCTATCGGCGCCGAGAGTCGTTCCAAGTTCCCCTCCCTTCTTGTATGTAGATATAGTCACCGTAAGTTAAATCAATCAGCTTGAATGTTCAAAAAGATATTGTAAGCTAATAATTCATGCCGTCCTTTGGCTTTCCCTCCTTCCATAAACTGGACGCGCAGTCATCCAACAGATATCCGATATACAATTATGTAGGCTACGGCTTTAAGTTGACACCATCGTCCCAAATGTCAACTGTACCTTGTCAACAAATGTTACAGTCTCCCGATGATGTCTTAGGTAGTCTAGATATAGGACGCGCGGCGACCACCGGTTTCTACTGTAGCACACGCGAGAACGCAAAGGAGTGCAGATCAGACTGTCAGAGTTGGTGTTGTCAGGCTGTTGCGCACGGTGTTGATGAGCATCCTGAGAGCGCGATGAAATAAAATGAGCGTCCAGAATGCGTGCGCGCGGTTTGTGGATCGTTAAAGATCAGCCCTGATGTTTAGCCAACTGACCAAAACCAATGAACAAACACTCTAACAACTTTATCCACAGTGGTAGTCTATTATATAACACTTGTTTGTGTAGACTTTAGACCAGCTTGACATTTTCAAGTTATAAGTTCCGCCAGAAAAGATGCCATCGCACGAAGCAACATGAAGGACCCATTTGTCATTTAATATCTCAAGGTCACTGTTGGACTTCTGGCATTTACTTTACTGTCATGGGAACCGGTACACAGACACACACAAACATGTGCCATTGGAGCTTCTCAATGTAAGCTACAGAACTGCTACTCAATGTTGTTGTTTGTAATTACATTAGTCAAGTGGATAGAATCGGTTGATGACAAATACTGAAGGTCACAGATTGTTTTTATGTAAGTGGCAATTGTTTGGAATACATGGGATTTTCCTTACATTTGTGTTATACAAGTGTAGTCTCTCAGAAGAATGTGGTATATTTGCAGAGATACTTTTTTATTTTGAAGATAACTCAACATTAGCCCACTATAAAATATGTGAAGGTAGTAACTCTGAACATTATTGATAAAATGTAAAATGATGGTGGGTGGAATTACATCATCATGATAATGAAAACTGTGATTATAGAAATAATCAGTTTATTGCTGTAGCCTCGGAGTGCTGCCTTTGGTAATATTACCTGTCAACAACAATCCCCTCTGATATGAAGCAGAGCTTTTATGATATCTAATCACTGCTCTGCCTATGTGCTGAGACCTTGAATTGTTCATTTTTACTGTATATCTTATTTAGATGCCTAATGGAACTCTAATCATTTCTCCAGACTCATGCCAGCATCAATAGCCGTTTCAGCAAATTTATGGTTAAACTATTGATATTGTTTCATGGTGATATATATATATATATATATATATCAAAATGAGCCTCTAAATGTTGATGATATAAAAAATTACTCCAACCTTCTATCCTTTCTCCCCTCTGCCCCTTTAAAGCTGAGGAGACAGAGTTTGCTCATGTTTTAAACCTTCTCCACCAGATGAGACTCATTATTTAAAGTTCAGAACAGCCTCATCAGAGTTAATGTGAAGTTTAAGTGGCTCACTTAAACGAATGAACTTCAAAGAGAACCAGGTGCCAAGTTTGACATCTCATATCATTACTCTGGATCTAAATCTTCTTTTACAACTCTGCGACGTGGAAGGACCGAAGAGAACAGTAACACTTCAGATCCAGGTTCTTATAATAAGCATCAGTTAGGTAATAAGACCCTTATAAGATGCTTATTCATGATAAAACTTATTAACGTATCAATGTTATAACTATAAAAGTGTTAACAACGTTTGTAAGGTTTAGGGCTAGGGTTAGGGTAATTTTAAGATTAGATAAGCCTTAGTTCATAGGTTGTGAGGCCCTTATAAGATGCTTACTAACATTAATATGGTTTAATAAGAATTACTTACGTACGGAGGCCTCATTACCTATCGACTAACACTTACCACAAGCACCTAGATCTAAAGTTTTACCGAAAGAACAGAAATTAAGTAGCTAGGAATCGTAAAAAGGAAAAGGGACCTGGTCCTGCAGGTCTTAACGCACCGAAACGTTTCGTCTTTGGTGTTCGTTGTGAATGTGTCATGTAGTCCTTATCTCAGCAGCGGAGGGGCAGACAGTGGTCAGCAACAGCTGGCCGGCGGGGGGGGGGGGGGGGGGGGGTCTAACATGGTGTTGAAGCCCGGAGCTCGGTGGATCATTGTTGAAGACAACCATGGGTGCAGGAAACGAGGGGGCGACGCAGAAGAACGAAGTGAAAGAAAGAGGGGGAGCTCTAAGGGAGGCAGACTGTGTAATAACCTCACTGTTCTGAACCACTGAACTCACCTCTGTCCTGCACTCTCTCTCTCTCTCTCTCTCTCTCTCTCTCTCTCTCTCTCTCTCTCTCTCTCTCTCTCTCTCTCTCGGTCTCTCTCTCTCTCTCTCCTTCATGTCTCTTTATCCCTCCCTCTCTCACCTCTCTCCCTTGTCTCTCTGTTTCTCTCTCTCTCTCTCTCTCTCTCTCTCTCTCTCTGTTTCTCTCTCTCGGTCTCTCTCTCTCTCTCTCTCTCTCTCTCTCTCTCTCTCGGCTCAGTCAATGTAGGGAGCTATCTCCTCAGTTTCAGTCTGAGCCGTGAGCAGGGCCATCACTGCAGTCATTCCCCAAGAAACAGGCTCTGATCGGCGGCCTGGATGGCTGCACCCAGCAGCCCCACCACACCATCAATCAGAAACACTCAACACTCCCCCCTCTCCTCATCCATTTCCTTCACTCCCCCATCATACCAGGCAGTCGCCCCACATACAGCCGGCCTATTAGCCAAGCGCCCACTGTCATATCGCAGTGTTCAGCTGCGCCCTCCTTTGCCAGGGGTGATGTATGATGTGTGTGTGTGGGCGTGTATTGTGTGTGTGTGTGTGTGTGTGGGGGGGGGGGGGTGGCAGGGGCTCAGCACTAGACGTTACCTGCAGGCCTGACCTGAGATGCCGATGAGCTCCGAGATCCAATTTGTTTGTGCTGAAATGACTTCAATCCCTTTGCCACAGAACATTAGGGCCACAAATTAATATCCCCCAGGCTGAGAAGCTCCTCGCAGGTCTGTCTGGAGATGGGAGAAGCTGCCTGGGTAATAGCAGATTCATGAAGGGAGGGGTTTTTTCTTCTCTGTGTGCCTGTGGAGACGTTTCACTGCATTACCTTGTCCTCCCCTCTCCTCCCTTCAGAGCCCCTCTCCCCTGTCCTCCCTTCAGAGCCCATCTCCCCTCTCCTCCCTTCAGAGCCCCTCTCCCCTTCCCTCCCTTCTGAGCCCCTCTCCCCTCTCCTCCCTTCTGAGCCCCTCTCCCCTTCCCTCCCTTCTGAGCCCCTCTCCCCTCTCCTCCCTTCTGAGCCCCTCTCCCCTCCCCTCCCTTCTGAGCCCCTCTCCCCTCTCCTCCCTTCTGAGCCCCTCTCCCCTCTCCTCCCTTCTGAGCCCCTCTCCCCTCCCCTCCCTTCTGAGCCCCTCTCCCCTCTCCTCCCTTCTGAGCCCCTCTCCCCTCCCCTCCCTTCAGAGCCCCTCTTCCCTCTCCTACCTTCAGAGCCCCTCTCCCAAATGAGCCTGGAAGGGAGTGGGATCTCCCAGACTAAGGAGACGGCGTCTACCGTCACTCTCACCTGATGGATAGACACACGGGGACAATGAGGCAGGATGTAAATGAGGAGAGCAAGCACAGAATGACGTTTGAGAAGTCGTTTATTTCCAGCACTGGCGGTGGCCAGAGTCTCCTGTCTCAGCGATGGGGAAGAGACATGTCTGTTGTTGACATAAGTGAGACACTGCCTGCACATGCTACAGGGAGAGACGCTCCACCCAAAGTGATTATTGCATCCGTCTCTTTAATGGTGTAGTTATCATGCAACTAACTGCAGTGTAATGGAGATATGTGTCGATGTGCAGATACTAAATGACAAACGTACATGACAGTATGTTGGCTTGTACAGTATCGTTTTGTTGTGGCAGTGACAACATGAGTCAACTTCAGTCACTCAGAAAGCTCATTTTAAAAAAAAAGTACATTCACTGTCATATTTTGTCAATAGCTGGGTGTACGGCTGATCGTGATAAGGCAAATCATGCACATCACTGCCTCTACACAGCACCTGCACATTTTCAAAATTATCACTGATTCCAATCTACCTGAACTTCCGAGAAGCCAAACTCAAGCTGTGCAGAGAGGTAATTGTTATCTTGCTTGTCTCATTAGATGACAGGAATCCATTGCCATCTTCTAGTTTTTGTGCATTTCACACATCATGGCCAGCAACCAGTCTTTAAGGAGGCCTTGTATGCAAATCTAAGTACTTTATAGCTGTTGCCATGATTTCCCTGAAAGCAAATCTTGTGTTTCATGATGACTGTTTCAGCATTCAATGGGCTTTTACAGTGGGGATGAGAGGGAATCACAGGCAGAGTGCCTCAAACACAGCTTCCTGTCATTGCACAAACAAACCTGAAACATGAAGGAAAAACAAAGGCCTGAAATAAATCTATCTGCTTGGATCATCCTGTCCCCTTGGTACCACATGCAAATGAAACAAAATTGGTTTTGAACATGTTTGATTACGAGGATTTAATGTCTCCCATTTTTTCAAATGTGCGGAATAAGTAGTCATAAAAGATTAAGGCAGACAGAATTGAAACAGTCACATCGTCCTGTTTTCCCAACATATCTCTCCTCTACAGCTCTCTTTAAGCCACACTTCTGACCAAACTTTGATTCAGAAGCAAAGTCTCCCCCCCCCCACCCCTACTTCCAATTCATTGTTTATATGTGTGTAAGCATCACTTTGCTCATTGCGAATGAGCTTAATCTTAAAATGCTTCAGTAGGAAGCCATGAAACCACTTGATTTTATCGGTTCCTTTTCCACTATTGTTGTCAACAATGGCTTTGTGTTTCCATTTTCTTTTTGCTCTCAGATAAATAGGTTCCTGTCTTCGTTTCTTACGAGCAATTCTCTTTTCTTTTGTCTCTTTAATCGAGTGCTATAATAATCTACAGTTTTCTCCCAAGGAAAGACACGTCTATGGGCATTGATTGGCTCCTATACTCAATTATGCATTTCTAAACAGCCCGGAGACATTGGACCACTGTCTCAGAGCCATTTGTCTTTGAAAGTGTGCCACTTTAAACAAAGGGTCATTGTGCTGTGGTGATACACTGCTATAGACTGTAAAACCGTGAGAGCCAAAAAAGATTAGCAACTCAGCAATATGCACCAAGATACATGTTGAAACCATCATGTAATGTCATCCATCAATTGATGAAATCTCTTAGGATTATGCAGAGAAATTTATGAAATGTTTTGCACAGGTTTTTAATTTACTTTTTACAAAGCATTTTTAGAGTGCAGAACAATTCAGGCTAAAACCTCCAAAGAGCCGACAACCAGCCGCTCATCATCCATATTCATCACATCCCATCTAAATATTCATCTGACAAGCTTCTCCTATTCTCCAGTTGCTTCATACTGTGAGGCCTCTTTGGAAAACAGGAAGTGGAAGCAACCAGAATGGGGAGCACAGGGACAAAAGAGGAGGAAAAACAGTCGGAGACCTTCAGTTGCAGACGGGTCCGGGTACGGTTAGAAGCATTCCCTTCAACACGTGTGTGCAGGACATTATAAAGATATTATGATTTCATGGAGATGGTTATGATATTATGAACATCGATTTGAGATATTTTGACGTTATTAAGACACTTTTTAGATAGGATGGTATTATGAAGACAGTTTATAGATATTATGATATTCTAAAGATGGTTTATAGATATTATTGTAGGGCAATCGAGACGCATGATTTTGCTAAGAGAACCTCCCCTATCTCTCGCCATCTCTTAGCCAAAGGTTGCTAACTGACCACACTAAGACAACACTCTCTTATCCCCTACAATGCCCAATAAATCCCTAACACAACAACTACAGCTTGCACATCAGCTCTAACGTTGTCTTGCCAGTTCTAAGGTGACCATCTATGGCCTGCTCTCTCCTCCTCCATCTCTGGGGTCAGTTTTCCCATTGAGTCCCCTATAACCTGATTCTCCCTGCAGTTTCCTCCCTGTGGTCTCCTAATAAACTCATCTCTCTGATCCACCAGCTGCTTCTGGTACTGCCTGCTGCTGGAGAAGGGGCCCTGGCCAGCGTCCTGTCTGACGCAGGGCGAGCTCCACGCCCACCACCCTCGGTGGCTGTCAGAACCCTGCCATCACAACCGCTCAGGGACACGCTTTGCATCCTAACATCCCCCCATGACCCCCCCGGTGCACAGTACAGCGACACACTAATCTGCTGAACACCCCGCTAAGCCTGGCAATGTCTGTCAGGGTGTTATAATGAGGAACTGACCAGTAAATGAGCCAGACAGCAGCACGGTGATTATAGGTTATGAATCTCTGGTAATTAATTAAATTGTTCATTATGGTAATGGAGGAATGGTTAGACTGCTGGCTAGAACAAAGCCACCTATTTTAATTAGCGCTTCTTTTTTTTCTTTTTTTTGCCGGCTATTACTAAAGTTAATGCATTCTCCACTGCCAAGCATTTGACTTTAAACTCCACACCACTGGAAACATCTCTCTGAACATAATGAACTGACTAATAAAAAGACCTGAAGGTAGTTTCCCACATACTATGAGAAACCAAAACAAACATCAAACCCATCTAAACCATCTCTGAAGTGATGGTGCAGATCCATCAAAGGTGATATCGTGTCAAACTGCCAGTCTTAATGGCAGCACTGCTGGCTGTCTGTGGCTTCTGAGCGGCAGGATGACTTGATGGACAGATGGCTAATGGTGGTTTGTGTATCTTTGATAACAGGGCCAGCTAATGAAAAGCATGTCCGTTTTAGTACACTATTAGCCTACATTACGAGGCTAGTCAAGGTAATCGCTAAATGAACGCATTCAAATGCCAGTTGAATGGCAGGCTGGCTGATTCTCATTCCTGTCGGAGCAAAAAAATAATACATATTTTATATATATATATATATATATATATATATATATATAGTATACAGTGTCATTTTCAAAAGCTGCAACCTACTTAGGAAATAATGCACATGGGTTGGTCTACAGAATAAGATACACGTTTGGTCACTGAATGAGAGCTAGCAGAAGCCAAATTCTGTAGAGAGATAAACAGGACCAGCAAGTAGGTAAATAGGAATGTACAACACACACTATCACACACATGCACACATACACACACATCTGTGCCCCCCACACACACACACACACAAAAACACGCAAAGACAGAAATCTACACTTTCACCAGGCTTTGAGCTGGGCCAGGCCCTGTAGGAGCTCCTGACCCAGCCGGAGAGTCTGCGAGGTGTGTGTGTGTTCGACTCCTCTGTTCTTCTCTTGGTGCTCATGAAAAATGCATGCAGTTTTCTGTGTGTTTCTTGGTGAAGGTCTGCACTTACAATTCCAGAGACCGTCTCTGACATTTTTGCTCCAGATTGAGGTAAAACATACCCAATCAAATCATGGGAAGACATAGAGTGGCTGGAACTATTGTTTGGCATCACTGGGCTCTCAGCTAGCTATGTAGCCTACTGTGTGTTAGTTTTGAATGATCGTGTCTGATTAGGTTAAAACCACAATTTAATCCAGCTAGCACAACATTTTCAGTTGCGTTATCACCACAGAATTATTTATGAAATTATTAACAGTATAATTTAAGCCAGTGAAGTTTCTCATTTAAAACTTAACTTGTTAATACCACTTTAGCCAATTCCGATTTCGTGGTCTGTCGCACTCACACTTAGGACAGCACTTTACTCACAATTGAATTACGTAAATAAAACATGCCGGGAAGAATAAATGTTAAATGCATCTAACCAGTCCAACCAACTGCTTTAAATTGGTTATAGTTATCAACAACAACAAATGGATGTACAGTAATTGAATAATTGAGTTTCCCAATGCTTAGAAAGAGAAAATGATGTCACTTTACAGCTGGTGAGATTGTGACTGACACACAGTTGGACGTGAATATGATAATACAGATGTACTGTTCAACTTCTGACACAGAATCAGACTGTCAGAGGCTTCTCTCAGTAAATTAAATTAAAGTGTCTGTCTCCAGGGTGGTCCATGCATTAAAAGAAACACATTTTTCTCAAGACGGAGAAGAAGAGAAAGGAAGATTTAAAGCAGATTGTGTGTGTGTGCGTGTGTGTGGTGTGTGAGTTTGTGTTTATTTAGAGAATGTTCTTGTATTGATTGGAACATATTGTTTCATATTGGAAGGCTAGATTCATATCTGACAAATCTGCATAATCTGTCAATTGCTGCACTAAACAACAAACAAATCAATTGTAATTTCTTGCGTATTGGCCTCTAACAGTGGCTGTGTGAATGCTAAAGATTCGTCTTTTGTTTACCTGATGAATTCAGATGCTAGTCTATTAGCCTGTCAGAGCAGGACTTTAATTCATCCATGTTGTTTTGTTCTGTATAGAAACAGGGGCTATCGGTATTCATGCACCACACTGCTCCGGCTATGTCGTAATTAATCATCAAAATGATGCTGAGGGATGAAATTTAAACCACACCGTTTCTGACAACATAATTCTGCACAGCTAGAGCAGCGTGATTTAGCACCTGTGAAAGCGAGATGTAAATACAAAGATCGGGGGTTTCGATGTTAGCTCTGCGATGGTTGTTAGGCACAACGCGTCTTAAAAGAGCTCCCTGGTCAGAAAAGCCTGGAGCATCCTGACAGGGCTCATTAGGGCCTGGTACCATGAATGTGTAGACAGCCGAGATTCTGCTTAGCCAGGTGGTTTGATGTGAGTGCTTAATGGGTACACTCTGCACTGCGAAAAAGTAATCACTGATGAACGAAAACAAGAAGCCTCCTAGCTACTATATGTGAAAGCCTTTCATATGAAAGCGTTTCACGTGTGTCTATGTGAGCATTTCACATGTGGATATGAGTTTTCATTAGTATGAATGTGTGTGAATGTTTCATATGTGAATGTGTGTGTGTTTCATATGTGTTTGTGGAAGGACAGTCTGAATTATTTCCTTAACGGTCCCTCATAGGCAACAGATCAATGGCACATTTTTGTATCTTAAAACACATCAACACAACGGATACTTTTAGGAAATGCTCCCTACCCAGCTCCACTTCTGCAGAATAACAAGGTGATTCTCCTTGATCTTTTTGCCCTGCCACCCTTAGGCAAACATTGCAAGCGTGTCCGGATCAGAACCAGCAGGTTTCTGGACAGTTTCTTCATTCAGGCCCAGAGGCTGTAGAACTGTTTAAATCACCACGGGGTCAAGCCTCTCCATGCTGTCGTCTCCATCTCTCGCATTTCCTCGGCTTTGAGGTTTGCAGCCACACATATCACATCCCTCGTTGAGTGCTCTCGCAATTAGTCGATCGGGAGTCTTGTCCTTTCGTTACGAAAGGGTAAGTTAAATGACAAACCATTTAAACATGCCATTTTAAAATCTAGCAATGTGAGTAATTGGCTGGGCTTAGACACGTGTGTTTAAATGTGTGTGTGTGTGTGTGTGATGAAGAAAGAGGGAAGGTGTAGACGGTGAATAGGTCCTGCTGACGTGCAGAGGAAGAGAGGTGCAGAAGAGATTGTATCCTCGGCGGGTGGGAGTCAATTCGTTTTGTCTGACTGTATCAAGACACCGTTTCTCTCCCTCCTGGCTTTCTGTCATTCTTCATCTTATGTCTCAGGGAGATTTTCTCCTGGAGTTTTGTTTTTGTACAAACATCGGCAGAGCTTTAGAGGAATTTACTTTCCAATGCCAGCTGTTCCGCCTAACCCTTCACCTCACTGTGCCAACCCCTTTGATGTCAATATTTGTATTTTTGTTATATAGTATTCCTCTTCTCCTGCATGGTTTATGGTTTAGAAAAAGGTAACCAAGCCTAGTACTTCATTATTAAGCATACTTTTTAACCCTTGTGTTATCTTCGTCATCTCCGTCATCTTCGTCATTGTGACCCACCGTCGTATTGCAACAACTTTACCGCATACAAAAACAAAGTGAAGCATTTTCTTTTAACCGTTGGGCTGTCTCAGACCCCCCACATTGCGAAGGTTTAAAGAAAAAAAAAGAAACGTTTTTGTATTGCTGGAGTCAGGTGGCTGAGCGGTTAGGGAATCGGACTAGTAATCGGAAGGTTGCTGGTTCGACTCCCCGCCGTGCAGAATGACGTTGTGTCCTTGGGCAAGGCACTTCACCCTACTTGCCTCGGGGGAATGTACTTACTGTAAGTCGCTCTGGATAAGAGCGTCTGCTAAATGACTAAATGTAAATGTATTGGGTAAAATTGGGTAAACACAACGATGGTTCGTTATGAACCTTTGGATCATGTGACACGAAGGCAGCACAATTGTTAAAGAGAGAAAGTGTGAGCCACACACTTTCCCCCTTCAGATAGAGAGACAGAATCAAGGGTGCAGGCCAGGATGGTGAGAAAAAAGATGCACAGTCCACGTCGTACTGGAGCAATGTCAGGGTGGGAGTGAGTGTCAGCACTTAAATCTTTGTTGAGATTCATGTTGAGATTCATGTTGTCACATACTGTAAGTCGCTCTGGATAAGAGCGTCTGCTAAATGACTAAATGTCACAAAAGACTGACAAAGCCATGTTGAATGTGTAACCAAGTGGGGCTGCAGAACATTAAAGCAGGTGACAACCAACCATCTCCAAAGACCACATGACTGTGTCAATGTTGCCATGAGACTTTCTTTAAAAAGACTTAATTAAAACCCATGTTTGGACATTATTCCACAGGTAAAGAATCAAAGCAAAGCCTCTGGAGCCTCTCCTATGTTTGGTTCAGCCGTTTTCTTTATCTTTTAAATTACCTTGTGGTTTTGAAGTGTGCCAGCACCCACTGAAGCCCATTAATGACTTCCTGGTGTCACGTCACCTGACCAACCTGGCTGAAAAATAAGTGTGTCAAGACTGCGTGATATGATGGTGTCTGCCTGAACCGCCGGATTTGTACAGTGTGTGTTAATTTGGTAACAATTATGTAAATAATTAGTTACATATCTCTTTGTGAATAGAACAACCCTATTTAATGCCTTCTCACACAGAATGAGTGCCAAAATCACATTTGAAACTTTGAAGAAGGGAACATTGACTTAATTTGGGATTGATGTGTTTGATTCAACGACTAATGAATTGCCAAATGAATTAGTTTATTTGAACTTTACATTAATCATGGACTGTTAATTAAGCATTTGTTAGTCTACAATTTTGGATGGATATCCTTGACTTTGCATTCAAACTGCTTGATCATAACTCACTAACTGGCTTACTAGGATACATCTTGAATTACAAATGCGGAGATAAATCCTTAGACAAATTGTGATCATAAAAAATGTCATTTCCTGGCAGAAACTACAAATGGCTGTCTAATGAGTAGAGTTTGAAGCTCAGTTTATGAACTCTTGTCCCATAAAGGAAACCGTTTTTTTAAATACGAGATTTATAATACTGATACTCTCAGGCACAGGGTAGATTGATGAAAACTCAAGAAATAAATCTTTCAAAGTGGATTATTATAGTTCCTACACTGAACGGATAAGAAAAACAATTATTATTCATACAAAATACTTTTTCTTGAGAATGAGTTAAATGGAAAGAACAGGTGTAGAGAAATGGTCAATCAATGTTTTTTAGTTTTTTTTTGTGGGGGGGGGGATCTGTGAGCTTAGCTTGATCTGAAGCCAAAAGTATGTTAATTCCTCACGGTCTCCAGACAAAAGAGAATGTTACGTCCTTCACATGGTGACCAATCAACAGGCATTTCAAAGTTATTTCAGGCTCTGTCATTGGAAATGACAGGAATCTGCAGGCTGAGATGGGAGAGAGCCTCCAGTATTGGGAGCCCAGTGGATGAGGAGAACTCTGGGCTGGGTGCTAAATTTAGTAGAGGAAATGTCAGCTCAGATGAAGTGCTTGTTGCTTCACTCTGCCACGGATTGGCAGGACGGCAGCAGAAAAAAGAAGGTGAAGAAATTGCCGTCCGCCCTGGATGCATGCACGCACGCATGCACAAATACACACATTCGCACATGCACACACATTCAAGCACACACAAACACAGGCACACACTCACATGCACACACATGCAAACACATGCACATAAACACACATGCACCCACACACACACACACACAGACACACACAAACACACGCACACACACACATTAGTCTGTGTTTCATGGACTAGACTCACGGTTACTTTCCCTCTCCCAGGAGAAGTACCGGTAGTCGTGTCAGAGGCTGACCCAGATAAACACGCGTGTGGACCCAGGAATCCAGGCAGCCACAGTGATCTCTGGGTCCAGCCCATCAAGCCTGGATCGTCCCAAGGGAATGGAGGGATTCCAGGTGCCTAAGCAGGCTCAGGCCGAGTGGATGTCCTCTCTGTGTGGCATTGCTATAAGGAGGTGATAATAGACAGCAGGGGAGGCCTCATCGTGGATGTACGTGAACACGCATGTTCTGTTCAATAAATCACCTTCCTGTACATACCCTGTACTATTCCCACACTGCCTCGGCACTGAAGTCGGAGATACCACACATTTGACTGAGCTCACAAATCATTTTTAATGAATCCCCGAGCAACTTTCTTCAACCCCCCCCCCCCCACACACACACACACACGCACACACACACACACACACACACACACAGATCCTCCTCTTCATCATCTGACAGTCTGTAATTGAAGGAGGGGGAGCGGTGTGTGGCACCCCTGCCTGTGCTTTGTGTGGCTAAGTGGCTTCCCTTGCTCCGACGACATCAGATAAGGAGAGAGACGGTGAGGCGGTCGGGGGAATGAATTGAATGTTTGTTTTTGTCTGACTTCATCGCTGTGTTTCAGATGAGCAAACTATGAAAGCAAAGAAAAAATCTTGTGGGGCGGCATTTGATTAGCCGTCATCAGACAAGCACCCTCATCTCATAAGGACGTAAGGATTGGTTGTGTTTACCTCGGAGAGCTTCATATCCAAGGGTACACAACGGCAGAATAAAATCTAATTTTCCTACATTACCTTCCCTGAGAGATAAAAGAATGTAAAACTTCCAAAACGGTTACCCTAAGTATTCATCATGTAGATGTGAAACGGATAAAAATGCAAACCAACCATGAAAGTAGTTGAGAGCTGGAGGAGTAGAGGACTGTGCTGGCAGTGTGGGGAGGGGCCTGTGATGGATAGGGCCCCTGTTAGAGTCATTTGGAAGTCCCAAAGCAGGAGGTGGACCCGCACAGCGTTTTCCACTCATTATGAATTCCCTGAGCAGCTTAGTGGAGATACACTCGATGCTATTCATCTCCAGAAGCTCCCTCAAAGACCCACACAGATGTGAAAACACACACACAAACACGTTGGCTTGAATGTGGGTGAGAAAAGTACTCGCCACCTATTCATCTTAAGGCGCATAGGGAGGAAGCGAAAGCCAGTCATTTATAAGGGGAAGTGTTGAGCGCAGCCTCTCCTGTGTCCTGTGGGAGATTAAACACATACCTCTCCTACCCACCTCTAGCTGCTTGTTTCTAATGGCCCTGAATAGGGTTGTTGTTAATGAGCAGCCACCAGGCCGCTGATGGATGTCACCCTGAAGGAGACAATGTCAACCTGCACTGAGGCTAATTTAACATTGCTCAGGGCATGAAGATTTGGCTTATAATCGCTTACTTTAAACTCCCAGCTACTTCTTCTCCTCTCACTGTCTGCCTGTCTCCTCTCACTGTCTGCCTGTCTCCTCTCAGTCTCTCACTGTCTGCCTGTGTCCTCTCTGTCTCTCTCGTCCTCCCGTCTCAATCCGTTGCTCCTGGTGGTGAATGAGTGGTACCGTCCCTCACAGGGGCTGCATGAGGAGCTTCTCTCGTCTGACCGGATCTGTCTGGATGTGTGATGGCTTTTTCTCGTTCCCTGACTGAGAGGGCTGTGTAATGTGCTAATGGACTCTGCCGCAATGCTTTGACCCCTCGCTAAAGCATGCAGCGCGCCAGGATCTTTTTATAGAGAGAGAGAGATAGATAGAGATTATGAGAAGGTGGCAGACAGACAGAGACAGACAGAGGGAGAGAGAGGAAGAGAGAGACAGTGAGGCCTGCCCACTGCATTGTCACGTGAGCATCACCAGTGCTCAGACAACAGCTGTTGAATCTTTAAACAGTGGGTACAATAAAGTACCTGTCACAGGTTTGAATGTGAGGGCATTTTGATGTGCCCAGGAAAATATCAGAAATAGTAAGAATGAGGCGTAATCTCCTAGCCAAGACAAGTCTACTGTACATGTGGTCTTTGCACAACATGAGTGGATCAGGTCACTCGAAGTTGACTTCGATTTTACAACTTCAAAAGATGGTGTTTTGCTCCTGTAGCTGCTTGTATATCGTATTTCCATCTACAGGCTCATACAGATTATGTTTATACATTAACTGTAGCACATTCATCTTTTGAGAACATCAGAATTGACTTTTGGACAAAGCTACTGTCTCGGAATATCTCCCTTAAAAGCTTATAGATCTTAGCTCCAGGAGCGGAAGGAGCAGCCTTTACACTCAATATCGTACAAATACTTTTTCATCCGACTTTAAAGGTCTGCTGAAAGGAGAACGCCTGCGTTTCCTTTTAACAACCTCCTCTCCTACATCACCAACTCTTCTAAGGAGCTGGGGGAAATCATTACCGCCATATACTTAACTCTGTCAGAGCTGGATCTGTACCCGTTAACCTTGAAAACAGAGGTCTGCTCACTGCTTCGTTCTGTACCTTGCCTGTAAAACATGGCTTTTTATAGGTCATGGACTTATGTTACTGGGCCTCAGCCAAGCAAGTCAAGTAGGGGTCCCTGTTCAATAAAGTGTCAGCACTTTTTTGGCCAGCCCCTGCAGGCACTTTGTCAAAGTGTTGCCACATTCAGTGTCTGTTGCTGACAACAGTGGAGGTTGCTGTGGGAAGAGAGCTTTTTGAAATAACTCAAAGTGCAAATCAGAAATACTTCACGGTGCCATCCAAGGGGGTTTGTCATTTTGAAGTCTGACCATAAATTACGTTTCTGTTGAGGTTCATGTTGTCACAAAAGACTGACACAGCCATGTTGAATGTGTAACCAAGTGGGGCTGCAGAACATTAAAGCAGGTGACAACCAACCATCTCCAAAGACCACATGACTGTCAATGTTGCCATGTGACTTTCTTAAAAATACTTCCTTAAAACCCAAGTTTGGACATTATTCCACAGGTAAAGAATCAAAGCAAAGCCTCTGGAGCCTCTCCTGTTTAGTTCAGACGTTTTTTTAATCTTTTAAATTACCTTGGTGTTTTGAAGTGTGCCAGCACCCACTGAAGCACATTGATGATTTCCTGGTGTCACGTCACCTGACCCCCTGGGAAGAGAAGATGGCTGACACACGAGAAGAGAATATTGAGGGGAAGAGAGAGAAAAGAAAGGATGACACATCATGGGAAGTCTTATAAGCAAAAACTACAGAGTTGTCTCTCTCTCTCTCTCTCTCTCTCTCTCTCTCTCTCTCTCTCTCTCTCTCTCTCTCTCTCTCTCTCTCTCTCTCTCTCTCTCTCTCTCTCTCTCTCTCTCTCTCTCTCTCTCTCTCTCTCTCTCTTTCTCTCACTCTCGCTCTGTCTCTCGCTTTCTCCCCCTCCCCCGCCTCTCTCAATCCTGTCCCATCTTCATTGTTGCACAAGCCAGGTTTCTATATTTCAGGACCTCTAGTTGCACCCCATCAGGCTGGACTCAGAGATATATGATATTCAGTTCTCCCTCTGTTTGTTCTGTGTTCAAAGCCTCAAAGCTTTTCTTGTGGTCAAATGGTGAGGGACAAATGAAGGACAGGCATTCATGTCTTGTCTTTGATCCTTGCCATCTGCATTTCCCTGTCTTCTTCATCCAGTGGTAATCCACAAAGCACAACATGTATTTATTCCCCCCCTGCTAATACACTTACTGTTGCCCCCTATAGATTTCATGTTTTACATTCAGAACAGTAGGTTGTTTATATATTTCATGATAATCTCATTGACGTACGTGCTCATGCACAATGATAAAAGGATGTAGAAAACCCATGTAGCCACTGCATTATACTTATCACTGTGGTGATTACACTCACAGAGGTGTGATCTTACTCTAAATAAGAAAGAGCTACCTTGTCAGAGGGTCCTTCTAAACCTGAATCCCGGAGGAATCAATCATGTTCTAGCTTCACACATTGATTTCACACTCCCATAGTAAATATAAATGATTATTAAACTATATTGCTTTGTGGACAAAAGAAAGACAAACAAAAATGGGTCAAATCTATGTTTGAACTAATAATAAATCAAAGAAACCTTTTTAATTCAGAAGAGGTTTCTTGGATTCCGCTGCCACAGTCAAGATGGATTTTGAGTGTCTGTTCTTTACTTTCAGTTTACTTTCAGTTTCTCTCCATCCCTCTCTCTCTCTCTCTCTCTCTATCTCTCTCTCTCTTTGTCCCTCTCTTTCTGTCTTTCTCTGTTTCACTCTAATTTTCAACGCCTTTCTCTCTCTTTCTCAGCTTATCTATTTTTCTCTCTCTCCCTTTCTGAACGACCACCCTGGGGATGTGGGGATGAACTAGCTTCTAAGAAAAGAAAGGTGTGTTAACCTGGACAGTTTAACCCTTAACCTTTTATTTTCTGGGAAAGCCTCAGGGATTCTTAAAAGTTGGACAGACTTTTAAGAATCCCTTAGAAGCAACTTTTTTCTCTCTCCTCAGTTTGGTCTCTTTGCATCCACCATCTTACACTGAAAAAACAGTTCCTCTGTGAAAATAAATCAAATCGCTTTTTCTAATTCCTTCACTGTTTGCTATACAAACAGACTCTTTTCAGGGCATAATCTGTATTTTGGCACATGACAGTGTTAAAAGATCTGTGTTTGTTTGTTATTGGTGTATGTCTGGATAAAGTAGTACAAACAGTCCATCTTGAGGTATTTTTGGTATGCGATGGGCCGTAATCTTGGAGCCCATCTGGCAGCTGGCGCTGAGGTAAGCATGTGTGACGACATTCAGCATGAGCATGAGCATGTCAGAGCCCCAATCTAGCAGCTTCCACAAGCAGGCACTCCAGTCACTCACCTCACCGTTCCTGCTTGTAATGAGATCATAGTCTGAGCAAGACATGTACAATTTCATCATAGACACCAACCTGGCATGGACACCCAGTGAGAATGACTCTGAATGGAT
Source organism: Osmerus eperlanus (assembly GCF_963692335.1). Lineage (NCBI taxonomy): Eukaryota > Metazoa > Chordata > Actinopteri > Osmeriformes > Osmeridae > Osmerus > Osmerus eperlanus. Next base: position 4,476,430 of record NC_085025.1, read on the forward strand.
TCTGTGCTGAATGTGTACTGTGTTCTAGGTTTTGTGTTCCATACACCTCTGTGTGCTCTTCACTAGGAAGTTACATTGTCTGTGTGCTCATCACTAGGAAGTAACATTGTCTGTGTATGGTTCATTCGCATGCAATATTTTTTATAAAGTGACATTTAGAGAACAATTTTGTGTGAATGGGAAGGAATGCTAAACTAATTTACAGAACTCAGTTGGACTGGACATTTTCCTAAATTCCTGGTGAGAGAAACCAGGATGAAAGACTGTAAACCTTCAATACTCCCTGAAAGTGTTTCCTCTGTGGCTTGAAATCCAATTTCCCAGAAAAATGTAATTTACATTTAGCAGACACTCTTATCCAGAGCAACTTACAGTAAGTACAGGGACATTCTCCCCGAGGCAAGTAGGGTGAAGTGCCTTGCCCAAGGACACAACGTCAGTTGGCATGACCAGGAATCAAACTAGCAACCTTCGGATTACTAGCCCGACTCCCTCACCGCTCAGCCACCTGACTCCATTCGTAATTCAAGCAAATACAAATCTTTCAGTAGTACATTGCTCTTTGGATTTCTTTCCTTGGTTTTGTTTTACAGAACTGCTCCCTCAAACCTGTCTCACACTGTTGACTGGATCATTCTCAACACATCCAGTACATTTTCCTTCAGGTGACATTTCCAAGCTCCACTCTTCTCTTCACTTTTCACTTCATCTGTCTCCAAGTTCCCATCTCTCAGTCTCTTTCTAGTGATCTCTCTTGTCTACACTCGAAACTCTTAAACTTTGATCTCTTATTTACTTGTCTCTCCATCCTCTTTCTTTAAAAAAAATCTTGCTTTTAGTAACATACTCACTTCCAAAGAACACGACAGTCTGTCTTTTCCATCTATTCCTGACAGGGTTGATCAGCGAGACGTTTTCCACCCAGCAGCAGCACAATGCCTGGGAGGAGCGGGCAGACAGGAAATGACGTCGTCACCCAGCACCTGAGGCTGCAGTAATGGTAGTGACAGGCCGGCCCCTGGTGGGACGATGCTGTGACAGCTCCATCGCTTCTCAGAGAGGATGTAAATGAGCGAGCATGTCAGGTGTCCTTAATGTGCCGGGCTCTGCCTCTGCGGCGCTCACCTCCACCTCTTAATGTGATCAGAGACTCTGATTCCTCCTGCTACCGTGCCGACAGCCTGTGCCTCCTCTCCTCTCCCCTCTCGCCTCTTCTCAAGTTCTCCTTTATTTCCCCCTGATTCCCTGTTCTTGTGCTTTTGCCTTTGTGCATCTCTCTCTGTGTCTCTCTCTTTCTCTCTCCCCTTGCAGTAACCTCTCTCTCTCTGTGTCTCTCACTTTCTCTTTCACCGTGCAGCAATCTCTCTCTCTCTGTCTCTCTCTTTCTCTCTCACCCTGCAGAAAGCTCATTCTCTGTGTCTCTCTTTCTCTCTCACCCTGCAGAAAGCTCTCTCTCTCTCTTTCTCCTCCTGTTTATCTCTCTGTCTCTCTCAATCTCTCTTTGACTCCCTGACTCCTTATCGCTTCAGAGCTTTGGAGTCTATTCGTTTGTCCTATATTTCACCGCTAATCAGATCCTGGTGGTACTTACAGTTACTGTGCACAACAGATATTCTTGACTGTCTGATTTCATTGTTTTTGCCTGGGTTGGTTTCAGTGAGTGCTTTGCATCCCATTGTGTCTAATTTCATGTTTTAATGATGTGATTGACCCCTGCAATAACCTTGAAATAAAATGGATCAAAGGTTACTTTTTTAGTTGAGGGGGTGGATATTAGTTGATCTGACTTTGGCTGGTTTCTTAGTAGCCAAGCACACACAAAAAGAAGTAAGCGTGTGAGTCTGAGAGTGTGTGTTTTAATTGACTTTCTCCCTCCTGGCTTCACTGTGGCCCAAAATAAGCAACATTTGGCAGGCCTGCAGAAAGCCATTTGGGCTGGCCCATCGTGTTCTGCTCTAACAAGCCAGCAAGTGGTTGTAATGGCCACCTGGCGAGGAAGGGAGGGCTGGGTGAACTGGCACCCAGACATGCCCTGGCTGTGTGTGTGCCATCATGCCCGGCGACCCTGCTGTGCCTGGTGCCATATGGGCACCAGGCACAGCCAGGGGGGTGGCGGGCCCCCCTGCTGGGTCAGCACGCCCATCCAGAACGTTCTGGCCGCCGAGCGGAGAGCAGCTGTGCCTGCAGACACTTGCCGGTCCTCTTCAGCAGGCCCACCGGCTCCACTGTTTTGCGTGTTCATGTTCCGTACATGCACCCTGGCACGGTGAAATGACCAGCGCACCGGTTCACGTGTGACGTGCACTGTGGAGGGTGTGCTCCATCACCCGGACCGATCTGGACAGAAGGAGAGGACGAGGGAAACAATGGAAAGAGAAAGAGGGAATCAGCCTTTCCGCTCTCTTTACTCCGGATGAGAAGCAGCGTTGATCACCTGTCAGGTGAGTTCCGTCCCTGTGAGTACTCATTTAGTGTTTCCCGTAATACCCCTCATCACATCACATACCCTACACTCACACGACGTCTACTCTGCTCCCTGAAAAAGCAGACAATTACCTCTTACCTCTGAGATACTGCGCGTCAGGCACGCTGAAAGGCTGGTTTAGATCCCATTCTGGATTGGCTGAAGAGCTGTTGTTAGTTGAGGTCATCACAGGCCTTTCTGATTGGCGAGCAACCCTGCTATTATGTGAGTGCTCACAGAACAGCCCAGGCTTCGTGTGACCATGAATACATGCTCTCCACACACCTGGTCATTAAGCAGAGCTGATTGTGGTGTGAGTCATCCAGGAGGGGGAAAGAAGAGCTAGTGGAGGATAACGCTGTGATGAAAGACGGAGAAAAAGAGTGAGGCTGGCAGAGTGATGTGCAAGGTCGGGGGCATTTGTGACTGTGTGTATGGGTGTGTGTGGGTATGCGTATGGGTGTGTGTGGGTGCGCGTATGGGTGTGTGTGGGTGCGCGTATGGGTGAGTGTGCGTGGTGAGGGTGTGCATGTGTGCGTGCTAGTGTGTGCGTGTATGAGTGCGTGTCTAAATGGCTTTTTTACATCTGAATCAAAGCCAGACATCAGAGAGAAGGATGGTAGCGTAGCTGTGCTGTCCACATTCTTCCATTGAATCTTTCGGATGTATAGGATGAAACCGCAGTGACAGCGTCTTTGAGGTTGTGTTCTGGAAGATTTTCCTTGAGCGAGAGGAGAATGAGGGGGCTCTTCAACACAACCTTTGTTCATCTCTCTTTCTGTTGGTTGTCCTCTGGCCTCCTCTGCACTCGCTCTCTATTATTCTCACTCTCAAACACACGCTCTGTTCTTCTCTCACACATTTAGAACCCACTTTGGCTGCTTTTTGATATATTATTAGCGTGGTCCTTGCTGGTTTCCATGGTGACCACACTCTCTCCAAACATCGCTCTGTGTTTTTATCAGATGAGAGCTTGTGAGGAAGAGCGTCAGTTTGGGAGGGAGGGAAGGAAGGAAGGAAGGAAGGAAGGAAGGAAGGAGGGAGGGAGGGATGGATTAGGCCAAAGAGAGAGAGGGAGATACAGAGAAAGAGAGATAACGAAGACAATGTTTCTGTGTCAGGTTTCGGAGGTCAGAAAAGGTGTTGCAGAAGATCTCTCCTTAGCTCAAGCTAATTTAGCGTCTTTGTCCCGCCCAAAGAAGTGTGTCTGAGAGAGTCCTCACACACCCCGAGGTCACCTCAACCCAGACAACAGCTCCTAAGGAAAACCCCCGGAAGGAAGGTACACAGACCAGCCCCTGGATACGGGAGGAGAACACTGCTTCTAGGAAATTGCAATTCTGTTCAAAAACGCATTGTTGACAGAGCGGAAAAATGTCAGACTGAATGAGAACCAACTGAATAGTTGTGAGCAGGCGGCCGTCCATTTGTGTTTCCTCTGTGTCACTCCATCACTCTCCACAATGAATGAACCATGCTGTCGTAAAAAGAACAAAAGCCTCAAACCAAACAAAAACTGCTAAACGGGCGACTGACTTTGTCTGCTTCTCAAACTCGTCATTCAAAGCAACTCACACTTGGTGCACAACTTCAGTATCGCGCGAGCACAGGAACAATATTTAATAACACTGTAATCGCAATTATCCAATTACTAAGCCATTCCAATATGAACGTAAGCCTTGGCATGCAGTCGCCGCCCCGGAACACTGTCCGTGTTAAAATAAGGTTTTTGTTTCCTAGCAACAGAACGCACAGCCCTCTCTTCTTGTTCTTTGTTCATTTTGCTCTTACCTAATGGGAAAAGATGGAGGGACTGGGAGAGAGCGAGCGACTGGCACCCGTCGAACATCCTCAGCATGTGTCATCACTCAAACACTCTAAATAACTGACATCTACTGTAGTCAATGTTCCGTTCTGATAAAAACAAGGCAAGCCCGTCCGGCCTCCATGTTTGAAAAGGCTGAAGCTGCACCTCCCCCCCTCCCCCCCCCCCCATGCGATCCGGCAGTAAATCGATGTCCCGGGATGGGTGTGAAACCTTCTCCTTGGGGGAGAGCCGGAAGGAGAGGAGGATGGATCAGGAAGATGAACGCCTGGAGGGGCTTAACTCTTCTGACACACCAGTCTGAGTGGCGCTGTTCATCGATCTTATTGTCTGTAGGATACTGGGGGCCTGCAGGACACATGGGCAGAGAGGGCAGAGTCTATCAGAGGCAGAGTAGTGAAGAAAGAGCTAAGTTCATCCCCCCTGCACAGCAACCACTTAAGACCTTGTTTACAGCAACATGATTGCTACTGTGTTGATACTGTCAGTCGGCAATTAAGTTAAGACAAATAAGTTAAACACCTCGAAAGATATGAAATGAAAGAAAAAGTATGTTCACGCCTTGCTGTTTTCAATTTTACATTTAACACTTGATTTATCTACATATTTCTTGGGGTTAGAATCATTTCTACATAGTTTTGTTTTGTTCCCTCGTACAGAGATCTACATCTGAGGTGACCTTTGCTTTGTTGAACCGTCAAGATACAAATAACCATTCTCTGGTGACAACAGGAAGTGGCTCCACTTCCTGGTTTCCATGGCAACCTCCGCTCCAGCGTTGGGAGATTTTGGATAAGAGGCTCTCTTTCACCGAGACTACCATCTGTTTTCACGACACAACACTTTTGTCTTCTGTGTTCCCACACACACACTCACACGCCATAAACATTACATGCGTTAGAAGAAGAGGATACGTTGGCAGTTTGGCGACCAAACGAATACCTCCCTCTTGTTGTTCTAAGGGATGCATGTGCTCTGGCTGTGAAATTGCATTCACATAAAAAAAGCACACACTCCCTGTTCCATGTCTGTGTAAACTGTTTGCTCATTTGATGCAGTCAGACGCAAAACCATCTCTCCATCGTCTCATTTGCAGGCTGTCCTGTCTGGCGTGGAATCCACAGTCTCTCTCTCTCTCTTAAAATCCACATACAAACTCAGGCTGTTCAAGGCAATATGGTTTGTTGAGCAAATTGCTGTGGGCTTTTGCCATATACTGACTAGGAGGATGCACGAACCCTACGAGGCTCCACCCAGGCTTGGCAAACAGCTCTGAGGCACAGCTCTGAGGCACAGCTCTGAGGCACAGCTCTGAGGCACAGCTCTGAGGCACAGCTCTGAGGCACAGCTCTGAGGCACAGCTCTGAGGCACAGCTCTGAGGCACAGCTCTGAGGCACAGCTCTGAGGCACAGCTCTGAGGCACAGCTCTGAGGCACAGCTCTGAGGCACAGCTCTGAGGCACAGCTCTGAGGCACAGCTCTGAGGCACAGCTCTGAGGCACAGCTCTGAGGCACAGCTGGGTCCATCCTGCGGTCCGTGGGTCTGTCTCTGAGCCACTGCTGCACCGCCATCAACCTCCACGCAGAGACGGAGGCCAGGAGGGCGTTGGTTGGCTGTTTCACATGAAACACGGGGATAGATATGGCTCAGTGGCAGAGAATCTGACCGCAGAATAATATTCTTCACATTATTGCTGATGGTAATGATTATTATTGTATTATTATTATTATTATTATTATATGAAGTCTTATTTACTGAGCACATGATGAGCCAAACAGGACCTTGAGTGCAGCAATGCACACAGCAGAGCCTCACATCCAGTATGACAATTTGAGCGTGACCCATCTTCATGTGAAGGAGCCGGACAGAAACACACACGAAGGCCTTCTGAACGCCGTGTCTGCGCCTCAGACAAGCTTACAGGAGCAGGATGCTGCTTGCACTGTCCGTAAGATGGGATTCCTTTTCCTAACGTAACATTCGAGAAAAGAAGAAAACAGTACATAGCTGAACACTAACAGAAGCTCCAGAGAGAAACATTCTGTGCTCAAGTCTGATCTGAGGCTGAAGAGTTAACTGTGGTCCTCCCGTCTGACTCCCATTCTCATCTTTGGCGAGGAGATAAAACAGTGCTGCTCCAAAAAAAAGAAAAGAAAAGGGAGATTTAGGACAGGTCCTCTCCTGTGTGAGTAATCGCCCTGCGTTTAGAACAGAGTGAGGACATTTCCCAGTCCCCAATTCATCAGGCCTCCTAATACAATTGTGGAGAAATCCCCAATCCACCGTGCCATTATTTAGCCTAAGACTCTCTTGTCAGCTCATCCACCTCATTCTGTCCATCCCTGAAGGCTCCCATGGGGTGTGCACCAACCAGACAACAGGAAGAAGCCCTCCTCCCTTCTCCGCGGCTGTGAGCTCAGTGTCTGGTTTTTATTATTGGCCTATTTGGCATCCAAACTCATCAAAGTGACATGAAATGATTCAAACGTTTCTGAAGAAACATCTCAATACTCAAAAAAATAAAAAATGCTCCAAGAACGCTAAAAGCCAAAAGTAGGTCATACACAGCACATGTTTCCCCTGCTCTAAAGGAGGGGCAGTTTGGCAGCTAGCTCCACATTACTACAGCCAACACTTGACTTGTGGAATATCCATTGTCATCCAGGACCCTGCAAGGCCAGGACTAGGAAAGCAAAATGCCACTGACATGCGCTTGGTGAGTTCCAGTCCCAAAAATGGATGGAGACTAACCGAGGAGGGTTATTTCCCAGCTGTGGGATAACTTTCTGGGGAATCGGAGGAAGAGGAGGACAGCAATGGTGTTGTCCACATCTCTCCAGTGGCCCTGAAGGAGTTTAGGAGCTCAAACTGGGACTGTCTGCGTACAAATAGTGTCTTTCGCACCACCTCACCCCCCATCCCTCCCTCCCTCTCTCCCTCTCTCTCCGTCTCTCCTTCATCACCAAGAACTCTTTCAAGGTGAGCGCTCTTCATGCCTCACCTGGAGAGAGATTAACCGTTCAGACAGCATGCTCATACGAAATGTCACTGCAGAGATTTCTCCCTGTCTCTCATTCCGTCTCTCCCTCCCCTCATCCTTCCCTCTCCTCGACTCCCTCTATCTTTCTCTCATCACCGCTGGTGTTCCGTCACTCAGAAATGAGCAGTTAAAAGGTGATCAGCCAACGTGTGTGTGTGTACAGTCAATGAAGACAATGTGAAGGACAGATCAATCATGTTGTTGTCTTGCTCCGCTGGAATTTCTCATGTCGGCCTGCCGGCGTATCAGTGAGAGAACGGGCTTGGAGGTGCTGACAGGTCGGCACACAATCACACTGGGAGGCCCAAGACATGCTGTGCACTGTGTTGTGCCTCTGAATCTAAATGAACATCAACGATCCTAATCGACTGAGACATCGCTGGTTGCTCTCTCAGGCGATACAGGTTGCGGAGGTTGAGGGGACATCTGCATTCAGACGCACCGAAAATGTAATCAAAATGTAAATGGATGTCATTTGTACACGTGAAAGCGTAATGGAAAGGTGGAATTCAGGTTCCCAAGGAGACCAGAGGCAGCGTCCTCAGTGATTTACGCACAGATGTAGTACCTTTCACAGCCTGTCAGGCCTCAACACAACCACACCTGGCAGGACTGCAGCCTGTTCACAGGCTGAGAGCACCACTAGGCTGAGAGCACCACTCTCACCCTACACCATCCGGCGCAGAAGTCGATCTAACACAATGGAATAACGCTAGTTAATAAAAAAAAATCATTTCTTCTTGCATGTTGTTTACTTGCTTCTTGACTTTCAATGGGGGCACCATATCCTTGTTGTAATCATATACAGTCCATTATCCATACCTCATCAGAGGTTAGTCATCCTTGGGAGGCTATAGATTTTGTATACTGCATAACTATGTCAGGGGAATGCTATACTGAGACAGAATTCTCCAGTGGTAAAGAATTCTTCTTCCTCTAACGACTCAAGGTGGATTAATAATTGAAAAGCATCAATAAAGCAGCTCCTCTGTAATATCAGCAGCTTTAAAGCCAGTCCCCGACGTCACCGTGTACAAACAAACCCACTGATCTGTTCGGTTGTTTACTTAATACATAATTTACAAAAAAGGTCCTGGTCCCGGCTCATGTTTTCAAAGGCACTTTCAATATCGTTTCATCCGCACCTTCGTTGGAAAGCATCTGTGTATTACCCTGGATGTGAATAGGATATGCTAATTCATTCCGTAATCAAACTCATAGCTTTCGGATGTGAACACGCAATTGCGGTGGCCAGTCATTTGTATTGGTGCACAAACATGAACCACGTTTCTATGGGTATTCGCTGGGCTTCTGAGTGTGTGTTGTTTCTGTTTGCAGGCTCAGTGTCTCCTGTTTGTCTCTGGAGGAGCTTTCTGACATAGACAGCATGCTGATCTGTTGAGGAGGCACAGCCTGAACACAACAAGCTCATCTGTCTCTTTGTGTTTACACTGCTCTGACTCTTTATCCACTAATCTGTCTCTCTCTCTCTCGTCCTGTAGCCCTTTCTTTTTCTTTGTACCTTGGTCAACTCACTCTCTTTTTCTCTTTGTTAGTCTCTCTTGGTCTGTATATCTCTTTCTTTCTCTCTCCACTTCTTTCTCTGTTTCTCTCTCTCTCTCTATCTCTCTCTCTCTCACACACACACACACACCCTCTCTCCCTCCCTCCATCCCTCCGTCCCTCTCACCAGAATCAAAGTGTGACAGCAATAACAGGGGAGGTGTCTGGGAGAGCAACTCTCACTCCAGAGTGCCAGATAATGGCCGCTCTGTCAGGGGAATCCCAACCCTCCCCCTTCCTCACCCAGCGTCCTCAATTTCCAGCCCACAGATGTTCCCTGCTCTGGGACGCAGGCAGAGCTGGACTGGGGAACCAGGGAACCAGCCTGCATCTCACCTGTACACACACAAAATGACAAACATTCTCCCACTCAACTGAGCTTGTCCTGTAGGCCTATCCACCAGCACATTCTTGGACACAAACATTCCCCTCTCTCACACACACGCACACACAGACACGAAATGCGATCTGGGTTGTTTCCAAGCTGCCTGACCGCCAAGCTCCTCAGTTAGTGTTGTTTACAGGCCCTGTGATCATGTGATGAGCTGGATGCCAGGTTCAGTCTCAGCTCTGCAGCTCTGCAGCTCTGCAGCTCTGCAGCTCTGCAGCTCTGCTGGAACAGACACACGCCAACCAGTGTTTCCAGCAGATAAAAGCTATATCTGTCAACAGCTGCTTCCAGGACCGGATCGTTTTATCTGACCAGCCAACCCGCCACCCACCAAATGACTGTGTGGACAGTTGTGGTTGGTGTTTACACTGGACGACATTGTTTTTATGTTTTCAGCTAGACGCCACTGAACTGCGATCAACCACTGTGTGGTTAGGAAGGTAGTAACAAGGTTATGCAGCGGTACGAGTGCTCATGCACATTTGCCTCGCGCGTGCATGAGCACCTCTGTACGTGCGTGTCTTTTCCGACCTCGTGTCATTAAGGATGGTGCAACGACCTAATGAAGAGGAATTGTTCCTGTCGACTCGTATTAGGCCACGCTGTGTGGAACACAAGCTGTGAAATCCATCATATTAAGTTGGCTAATTACGCGGACATAATTGCATCGTGTACAGAGCATTATCACTTCAGATGAAAGCAAATAAATGCTTTTGAAATGTTGTGGAAACCCCGAGCAACTAGCCTCTAAACTGTGTGGTCCGCTTCTTTGTCAGTGAGGAATGACAACTGCCTATAATCAGCTTGGGACAGTTTAGCACTGTCGCTGATGTTGTCTCTGAACAGCCACTGTGAGACAATAATGAGAACACAAGCAGGCAACATCAAAAAGCAAAACAGATCAATTAAATTAAAAGTATGTCGATGAGAATTGTTGTTGGTAAGTTTGAATGCTTCAGGATCACAAAGACTGGGTTTGAGGTATTAGTCCATATGTGCCGTGGGCGGTTTCCGTCTTGGCATGATGCCTCCCTCGGAATAAACGAAGGAACTTGGCGGAGATTAGAAAGTGTCACTCAGTCACTTGTCAGAAATAAGATTTCACAAAGCCTGTGAATGCTGGCATGAAAACTGTGCAGGGCTTTGTAGAATGCCCCACGGGAAGAAGTATTCCTCTATTTCTCAAAGATTTCCATAAGTTTTGAATGAATATAAAAATGGAGGACACATTCCTCAGTGTTTTGACTGTTCCGTGTTTGTTTGGGTCTAATCTTGAGCTTTGCGGCTGCATGTGCACTTTGAATTTAGTGTATTGGGGTTGGAGTAACAATAATAAGGAACATCTTCTGTTTGCCTCTCTTGAGGTGAGCTGCCCTAGTTCTGTTTCCCTGCAGATAAAAAAGCCAGATGCATCTTGGGTAAAGCTAGAGGGGCCCCACTCATTCCTGGCGTGCATTGTCACTTTGAAGAGGGCTGCTCTGCTCCATGTTGGCGCTACCTTCATAATTGAATCTCAGCCCAGGCATTTCCCTGGCAAGATAACAAGCCAAACCCACAGACTGACCTGAACAGCCCTTCAGACTAGATGTTTGGTTGTTTTCCACAGAGTCGAGCCTGTTTATGAAATCATGCTGTAGTGGTTATCAGTAATGCGACAGCACAAGGACGTCGTCATCTCTTGTCTCGGTATCTATTAGCGAGAGAGGAGGCCTTGTGATTGATCTATCTCTTAATACGGGTGAAAACGAGGTTAGACAGGACCAGTGTTTCTACAGTTCTTGCACACTTGTTTAATGCAGGTCAGTGAGAGTCAGCGCTACTGGTTATCAGCCATATGTGTTTCCATCAGCCTTAGTTCCACTATGAGGCAGACCTCTCCCACTGCCCTCAACTCAGCTCCCTCCTCGCTGCCTTGCCTCGTTATTTGTAGCCTGCCTCCAAACTGAGGCATGGCCCATTACTGTCTATGGACACATTTCCACTCTTTGCACCTCGTCTTGGGAGTCAGGTGGCTGAGCGGTGAGGGAATCGGGCTATTAATCAGAAGGTTTCCAGTTCGATTCCCGGTCGTGTCAATTGACGTTGTGTCCTTGGGCAAGGCACTTCACCCTACTTGCCTCAGGGGGAATGTCCCTGTACTTACTGTAAGTCGCTCTGGATAAGAGCGTCTGCTAAATGACTAAATGTAAATGTAAATGTCTTCCCTGCTTTCTCTGCCCCACCCCCTCCATCAACCCCTTCACCCGTGCGAGTGGTTCCTGCTCCACCTGAGAGAGCCAGGAGAGCAGGGCCAGTGACAGGGCCTGTAATTAAAGTCTCCTGGTGGAAGCGGCGAGGGGAGAAGTGAAGTGTAAAGCACTCAGGTGACGCGACGCTCCAAGCCAACAGCGCCGGCCGCGCCAGCTTCCATCCACCACCAGCAGCTCTCACTGTGATATCATGGTGCCCGTCTTTTAGTCTGGTGTCGTACGGGTTGCAGTGAAGGAGGGGGGGAGGAGAGAGGACTTGGGGGGAGGGAGAGAGCACAGTTGGCTTTCTTCCACTCTGCCGTAGATGACTGATTTGTGGAGAGAGGTGGGTTGCTGGTGGAAGAGAGACGTCTGACAGGGGTGGAGTTAAACGAAGCATGTGATAAATTAATGGTTGGAGTGATAAGTGTAGCTCCGGCTGCACTGAGATGAGTATTAGCAGCCACCTTGTGTGACTGAGGGGCGTGATGGTGAACGTCATGTGCAAACCAACGATTACAGTGTTGACGTTATTCTCACTGACTTGTTTTTGTGCTAAATTAGTCACTGAGAACAACATCATCACTCAGTCATTAATTGAATATGAATTTCCTGTTGAGTTGTTACTCTACTGTACCTTCGGTACAGAGCATGCACACAGTAGAGGGGTCAATCATACTCTTTAAGTGTCAGTCTTCGTGTGTCTGGTAGCTGAGATGTGGTTACTTTGTGACGTGGCTAGTGAATACAGTGCGTTCCTTGACTCTAACTTCCTAAATACTTTAGAATATGCACTTCTAGTCCCTGAACTTCTGCTGTACATTCTTCGTGCATTATTTTCCATGCCGCTTTGGATAAAAGCATCCATCAAATGAAGAAAATGTATCGTGAAATACGTTGTATGAATTTATTGCAAGTTGTGAAGCGGAGGACCTTCGTTTCTGAAGGAGGAGAGGGTTCAGCAATGTTTAGAATCAAATCCAATCCAAATCTAAATGTATTTGTATAGCCCTTTTATCAAGCAATGTCACAGAGGGCTTCACATACGCCCATAGAACTGTCCTTCAACCAACCTAAACCCTCAAGGAAGACAATGAAAAACTCACATAAAAACTCACTAGAGGAGAAAAAATGGAAGAAACCTTGGGAGGAGCTATTCAATGAGAGATCCCCTCCTCCAGAGACGGTTGGTGAACTTAGAACTTGGCAAAGGCACAAGGCATGACACACAAACATCACATTCTCTCTCTCTCTTCTATCCCTTCTCCCTTTCACTCTGTCACACACACCTACACACACACCTTCTCTCTCTCTCTGTCTCTCTCTTACACAGACACACACATACACATGCAGTTCAATCAACAAAACAATCAACCACCAGCAGAGTAAAACCATTTTTGATTTTATCCTTCACCTTACTGAAAACCAGACCTGTAGACCTTTAAAGAAGCTATTGACGTGCTAAATGCACAGTGAGATGTGTTTTGTATTTGCCATTCATCTGAAACAGTCTTTTCATGTTCAGTTTCTGCTGGGAACATCACCTCACAGTTGTGACCTGATTCTTCTGAGACTAGCTGGAAATATATTTTGGCAGTTTATGCTAAAAACGTGTTGTTGTTTTCGTCAAGGGAAACCACAGGTCAACAGAGAAAGAATAGAAAGCTATGTCTGTGTATCCATCCACAGGTTAATCTACCTGTCCAAAACACTTTCATAGGCGAAATCAAATTCTTTCTCCAGGGCTTCCAGTTACCCTGTTATGAGCAGAGAGCTGTACTCTACTCTGCAGTTTCCTTTTCATTAACATTAACTGGATATGCAGGGTGCAATGGCATTACTTCTGCAATACCATGTTTTATGTTTCTTTTCATTTTCCATCTCTAATATAAATTTCATACCTGTGTTATTTGAGTATTATCTTCATGTGTTGCATATTCACATCTGCTCAGATGTAGTGTTGTGCTGTGACCAGCCTGAGCAGAAGACATAGTCTCTTTGAAGTTCAAGAGCGACAAACTTACTCTGACGTTCTTTCATATTAGGAATTCTTGACGGCAGACCAACAGGTCAACCAAACACCAACAACACAGCCTTCGAAAATGTGATCACGTTTCAAAAATGGTTGCCAGGACACAACCGCAAGACACCTTATTGAGCTCATTTCATGAGCATCAAATACAATCTTTGAAAATACTGGTTTAGTCAATGCACCTGCCAAACTCCAAAAAGCTTTATCCCTGAGCTCAACAGAAGCCCTCCTTCTGAGAGAAGCCTCAACTTCATGAAGCCATACAGGCCTTTCATGTGAACAGTATAGATCCTTTATGTATGGAGTCTCATGATAATGGTTCCCAGTCCTCTCAGTAACGGTTGAATCTGAGAGCTTGGTAATCCACCAGGACAGCCTCTGGGCTAATCCTCACACACAGGGCTCTTTCTGTTCTCGGTGTGATTCTACAGTCAGGGTGTCTGTGTGGTGTTCAACCTGTGTGAACGCTCTCTGGGTCTGCAGCTCAGTCTGAACAGGCTACATCATTTTTTTTCAGAAGAGACCGCAGCCTTCATTCTCTGAGTGCTATCAGCCATGCCACTCTCCCAGTACAGACTGAGGGCTTAACAAAAGGACTTTTTCAACTCTCTACGGCAGATGATGGACTGTGTTGGACCTCCTTCCATGTCCTCAAGATCATGCTGTCAACACACTCATCTGGGGTTAGGTAAATACAGCTATTAGGTATATGGATATTGGCTACATGTGATATTACTGTAGACTGCTTTTTATAATAACTACACATCAAACCGAAGTGTGTAAATCTACCGTAACAGAGTTTCGTACATTCTCGACCTAAATTTAAGAACTGTTGTAAAATCGTAACCAACACTCCCTTGGTGATTTGGAAAGAACGCTTCCTTCCGTGTTACAGGTTACAGGAAGTTCAAAACACTCTCTTTTGCTGTGTCTCATTGTGCTGAAAAGCGGTTTCGTTCCCTCGTGTTCACTTCTCCCTGAAAGGATGGACACTGCAGGGATTCAAGAAGACCTCCCTCATGGCGCATGCCAAGCATTTCTCCTCTGAGTGTTGATGCTGTTCTTCAATGTCTGAGTGACGAACCTGACACCTCATTTCAGATTTACATCCCAATGTCAGGGGAACCCATTCATGGAGATGGAGCACGTTTGGTTTTAAAACCTCACGCTCTGCTTACATAGGCCCTATTCTCCCAGCATGCTCGGCAGAGGCTATTAATCGTAAAGTGTGGAGCGAGAGAATAAGAGAGAGAGAGAGAGAGAGAGAGAGAGAGAGAGAGAGAGAGAGAGAGAGAGAGAGAGAGAGAGAGAGAGAGAGAGAGAGAGAGAGAGAGAGAGAGAGAGAGAGAAAGGAAGGAAGGAAAGAAGGAAGAAAGAGAAAAAGAGAGGGAACAAAACATGGATCAAGACAGAGAGAATGAGACATAAAGACAGAAATGTGAGAAAATAAAAAGAGAGAGAGAGAAAGACAATCAGATAGACAAAGAGAGAAAGACAAAGACCGAGAGACAGAGAGAGAATGAGAAACAAAGACAAAAATGAAAGAGAGAGAGAAAAATAGAGAGTGAGTGCCAAAGAAAGACAGGGCAGGGCAACGAGAGACAGAGAGAAAGGGAGAGAGACAGAGAGAAAGGGAGAGAGACAGAGAGAAAGGGAGAGAGACAGGCAGAAAGGGAGAGAGACAGAGAGAAAGGGAGAGAGACAGAGAGAAAGGGAGAGAGACAGAGAGAAAGGGAGAGAGACAGAGAGAAAGGGAGAGAGACAGACAGAAAGGGAGAGAGACAGAGAGAAAGGGAGAGGCGGGTAGAAGAAATGGAGGGCAGGAGAGAGAAGAAAAAGCACTGCGACATTGCCTTCTCACTGGAGCAGATTATGAGAGTGATGGAAGGGGGTTGTAAATTACAGGTAATTTGTGTCATGAGCAGGAAGATGTAAATCACTGAGATCAACGTCAGGGAGGAGAGCTCAGATCATGCTTAGTCAACATGCTGAAATATAGAAGAAGAGAGGAAGGAAAGAGATGGAGGGATGATGAGGTGAAAACAGAGAGGAGAAGGTAGATGGAAGCAGAGGAAGCAATTTTCTCCTGCTTCTGGCAAACGAATGCATGGCTCATTAGAGAGAAGAGAGATGGAGAACAGACAGAGAGTCAGGATGATTCAAGGCTGACCTTGACCACAAGGTCAAGGTCAGACAGAACTAAAGAGCATTGGCAAATGGATAATATAAATGGCAGGAAGGATGTAAAAGATGGAGGAATATACTTTGTGTTATTGTTATGTTTACTTCTCAGCAGCACTATTCACTGCTGCCGAGAGTGCTACAGTGTGTCTCATTGTCAGTGAGTTAGAGCTGTGGCCTCGGCTCTGTGGCCTCCTCGTCACTTTGAACGTGACAGACAGGACCCCCTTAGGACTAAGGAGAAACTGATCCGTCTCTCGGCTCTGACAAGTCCAAGACCGGGACCTGAGTACGTTTCCTGGTCTATCGCAAGCTGCCGTCAGAATGTCCTGGATTTAGCCCCAATCATCCAAATCGTCAAATGAAATTGTGTAAGTTGGGGGGTTTTCTTCACCTTCCTGAGCAGGTGTGTGATTGAAACAAACCTCCATTTTGCCTCCCATCACACTCAGGTCAACAGCCTGTGAGGGAATCAATTCTATAGCATGAACAACAACAACTAAGAACAACAAGCGAATAACAAATAAACTTTGAATTTTGTTTGTGTCAGCGCTTGAGCGGGTAGAAAAACTATTCTTACAAATGTCAAACGTTGCTGGGCTAATCCTTCTCTTAGACGTGGAAATGTCTTTGTGATTTGGTCCACAAAAAGGTTTGTATCATTCTTATGAAGGGTTAGGTGCTAGATGAGTTACTGTTACCACTCTGTAGTGTTTGCTCTTAGAAACACATTCAGAGCACAACATAAATGCAAAAATAATATATTTATAGTCATGCCCTGGCAGCCGTAAGTGTGAACTGATACCTCAATGAACTGAGGAACTGTTTCAAAAATACCATCAGTCAGATCGAAAGCAAGACGTACAAACAAAGTGAGAGAGAGATAAAGGAGGGGGGGAGAGAGAGAGAGGGAGAACCGTGTAGAAGGAGAAGAGGAAATAAGGGTCATCTGCTGTTCGTGGCAGAATGATGTCAACCCAGAGATAAGGAAAAGCCATTTGTGGCATGTGGACTGTCAGCAGTTTCCATGCTAACCCATTTACTGACCAGATCATCCCCTTCTCTAGGTCAGACTGAGGAGGTGGCTCATTGGTTCTTGTGGCTATGGATAGCATGAGAAAATGAATGTTTGGATTTATTCTTATTCAAGCTACAGAAAAAAATGTTCACATGAATATCTTACACACAGACCAAGAAGGGAATATTATATGCTTTACTGGCTAGTCATTTTGAGATTAGGGCAACAATTACGGAGAGTAAATGGTTTGGAGAGAAAACGATATGTGGTCATTTTAAACGACATTGTGGGTTTCAGTGATTCTCAGTGGGACAAAAATGCATTAAAAAAGGTTCAAATGTGCCCAGTTCGTGAGAAGCATATTTTACAATAGCTATGTATGTGTGAATGTAAGTGTGTGTGTGCATTTGGATGTGTGTACGTATTTGTGTGTGTGTGTGCATTTATGCGTGTGAGTGTGTGAGGCATACATTTTTATTTATTCCAAGGACTTCTTCCTGTCCAATCTAGTGTAAGAAGAATTGCTGCAGATCATTTTGTCCAGATGACTGGTTGGGGATTATTTGACTCCAGGTTTCACAAGGATCATGGTCAGAGAAGTCGTAAATTGCAGAGGATCATGGTCCAGGTTGCAGTTGCAATGACAAACCAGCCAAAACCTTGATAAAACCTCAAGCATTGGTGCTTTGAATGGCATTCTTTTTGACTTGTTATTAACGAAGGATAAGGTCATCTCTCACCTCCATCCCTTCCATCTCATTCTGAGTCAGCTGATAGTCGTAGCTAACTTCCCCTTGGCTGTCTGAACTTTAAAGAACGTCTCTGCAGCTCTCCTATGTATCAGTCTGTTCTTCCTCCCTCTGTCTCGCTGTAATAGCAGGTCCCTGCCCTCATTGGGATCAGACAAGCACAATTACTGTAGAAGCAGCCCTTGTTTTTAAACTCCTCCATCAGCTAATGAACAGGGCAGACTTGCACCCGGTAAGATAAGTCATTATCTGACCGGAACTTTCCCAAAAGTTTTATGAAAGAAATTAATTGGAACCACCCTTGCAGTCACGAAGAAGAAATATTGATCCGTAAGGCCATTTTCATTTACAGTTTAAGCCATTTAAAAATCATTCATAAATAACAAACCAAAACCATTTACAGTTTAGTATAGAATAGAATAGTATCAGTTAGAATAGTAGGTAACACTTTACATCTGAGTGCAGGAGGCAGGACTCAGAGAGAGAAGCTGTACGATGTGATACATTACACACAGATCTGAAAGTTTGAGCCTGAATCGCCAGCACTGCTGCTTGTGAGCTTGATAAATTTATATATTGAGAGCTCACAGTTCAAGCTTGGTGGTGCATTTTTCCAGCAGGCAAACAGAGAATCAATTACGTTTCAGCCGCCTCCGGGAGACTGGGAGTAATATGAGCCTGTAGAAATCAGCAATATGTCGGCTTGTCCACGTAGGGTCTCTCTCTCTCTCTCTCTCTCTCTCTCTCTCTCTCTCTCTCTCTCTCTCTCTCTCCCCCCCCTCTCATCCCTCTCTCCCTCTCTCCCTCTATCCCTCTCTCCCTTCTCTCCCTCTCTCCCTCTCTCTCTCTCTCTCTCTCTCTCTCTCTCTCTCTCTCTCTCTCTCTCTCTCTCTCTCTCATCTCTCTCTCTCTCTCTCTCTGAGACCTGGGGGGCTGGGGGGGACTGGGAGCTGATGGCTGGGGGGCTGAAAGGCTGGGGGCTGGGGGGCTGGAAGGCTGGGGGTGGGGGGCTGGAAGGCTGGAAGGCTGGGGGGCTGGAATTGGGCTAAACCAATTCTACGCCCTTCATTCTATTATGGTTAAAACTCCTTCTCAAACTTACAGGAGAACAAGAATACACTTTTACAGCACATTTTCACATAGTAAGTATTGTTTCTACATCTGCAAACACACCAGTAAAAGACACTAGAATCGCAGCCTATAGCCCCAGGGTAGAATATGAGGGAACTCATTTCAAAAGAAAACCTGGAGTATTAATTGTATACCATTTGACATTTATGTTTTTTTTTTAAATATATTTAGCAGATAAAGCCATACAACAGTATTTTCAAAAATAACAATAACAAAAATAACAATGTAAAATAATATATTTACCAGGCACTGTGCCAAGTGACCTCATCAGCTACAGTACCAAGCACAGTGAACAATGTAAATCTCTCAACTCCATATTGTATTGTACATTTACATTTAGTCATTTAGCAGACGCTCTTATCCAGAGCGACTTACAGTAAGTACAGGGACATTCCCCCCGAAGCAAGTAGGATGAAGTGCCTTGCCCAAGGACACAACATCATTTTGCACGGCTGGGAATCGAACTGGCAACCTTCAGATTACGAGTCCGACTCCCTCACCGCTCAGCCATCTGACTCCCACTGTCCCCCATTGTACAGTACGTTGTGAGTACAACATCAAAACAGTTTGACCTACAGTATAGCTTCACAGGTAGCCTTAAGAGGGCTGTCACTACCTGTTTCCACGGCTACAGTGTAGATGTGAACAGACAGTCTTCCACCTGGAGGATTTGGTTTCATCATATTTCATCCTCTCAGTTTCGTTTCAGACTATTACTATGGATGAAACACAGCTGGTAATGGGTGAGATGGATGCTACCAAGAAACTAATGCATAAAATAAAAGACTGTATGTACTGCAAAAAGCCTATCTCCTCAATTGAAAAAAAGGACAGCTCTCATTTCTGCTTTTTTTAAATTTTTAAAACGTCGTATTCTCATAACTCTTTTATGTGATCTGACTATTGTTTGATACACAAAAAAAGTTTTTTTTCTTGATGGTTAATGATTGGAAAATGTAAATATCTTGCCCAGCGCCCAGGGCACCTGTCCTGCAGCATGTTGACCAGGACTGGACCTCGCAGGTGGACTGCTGCCCCAAGTGAGCACTGAGGGCAAATCTGAATGTGATCTTAACACCTCTGTCCCTTGTGCATCCTGTGCCAGCCAGACACACACTCTGTAAATGGAAGCCCCTCCCTGGAGAGAGTGTCTAAAACACACCACGGGTCTATCCCTTCAGTCACCATGGTTACCGGGGCGTAAAGTGGTTTGGGGCAGAGGAGGGTGACCGTGCGGGAGGACAGCTGTGCTGGACAGGCTGGGATCAGACTACACTCCGAGCCCTGGAAAGAGTGTCACTTGTCATGGTCAGTGCTGTGTATGAAAATGTGCACGCCTGTTCAGACGTTCGCACACATATACAGTACACAATGACACGTGGACACACACACACACACATTTGCATGCACAAACACACTGCACACAACCTTGAAGTTTGTCACGGCGTACTGTGTGTACGAGAGTGTGTGTACGTCTGTGTCTCTCTAACTCACACCACCATATCAGGGAGGAGAATATGCATACGTTTGACTAAATCATCTCCAGAGCAGGCTGCCCCTGGGGCGAAAGAGGCTCTGCTCTGGCCTGATCATGTTACACACAGAGTTAGCGTTTGCTCTCTGGAGCCCGGGGGGCTACAGGGGGGGAGAGGAGGACTCGGGACCCTCTGCCGAGGCTCTGAACTGGGGATGAGGATTAGCGGGCGCTGGGTGAGGGGTTGGCTACAGGGGGACTATGCAGGAGATGGGTGGGTGGGAGAAGGCAGGCTTATCAGAGAGAGCCGGTTCAGGCTCCTCCTGTCACCAGTAAGGCGTAAATCGGAAACATGAATATTCATGAATGTTCAACTTCACGTGGCTCTCTTTTTCTCTCACTCTCCGTTCCCAGAGGTTAGGAGTCTGGTCTCATTTCCCCTTCGTCTTCTTTCCCTCCCTTCTCCTGTCTTTCTCGCTTTCTTCCTTTTTACCTCTCTTTCAATTTCCTCTCTTTCATTAAAAAAAGGTATTGGAGCGTCTGGTGTAGGGATAGGGTTAGGGTTAAGGTTAGGGTTATTGCAGCAGTCCTGACACCATGTGTATCATGAAGCACTGGCACAAGACCGAACAGTGAACACAATATTGAGCCATCCACCCACTGTGATCACAAACAATGAGGCTTAATGAACCAATAACTGGTAACGCTCCATCAAAACTCCAATGGTGAAAACCACTTAAGCTTTCATTACCTTCCATTTCTTGACTGTTTTATTTTTTACGCTTAACTTCTTTTCTCCTTTCTTCCCCCCCCCCCTGTTCCATACCAACAATCTCCCACCGAGCAAAAATACGAGAAAGTATCAAATTTACGATGTGGAGTTTGTGTGAAATGAATGTTCGAGCCCAGCTTTCCTCCAGTGGTGTGCTCCATCCTCTCTGTGAAGCCCCTCTTCCCCTCCTCCAGAGCCGATAAGACAATGTGGAGCTTGGTCCGTTCTCCAGATCGTCTGAGGCACCCCTGTTTGGTTTTCCTCTTTCCTCTCCAACGGACCAACAATCCTCGGTTCCAAGTGGAAGTGTGATTGCAGGGGAAAAGGGCAACAGGGCTCAGGTGTACACACACACACACACACAGATGTACACACACACATACATGTTGTACACACACAAACACAGTTACACACGTACACACACAGACAGACAGACAGACAGACAGACAGACAGACAAGCGTACAGTATACACACACACACACACACAGCAGGCCCACAGGAGGCTGATCTGCTTGACTGGTTCTGAAGTTGGCAGGTTCTACTGAAGGGTCATTGTTCAAAAGAAAATAATAATGAAATTGATTTTTTTTTTGGTTGCTTTTATTCCATACTTCAGCTCTGTTGGGAGCTGTCACAGAACAATGGAGGAACTGAATCCAACACACAAACAAAGTTGTAAAATGGTGATAACTCAGTTTAAAACTTTTACTTTTATGTTTCCTATCATTTTTGCTGAAACAGTAGACAAAATAAATGATTTTTCCTCAAACCTACATCACAAAAGCCGATCGGAGATACAAACGCCTTTAATCTGGAGTTTATTCAAGACAGATGGCTTCTGATTGTACTTCATCACATCCCTGTCTGTCTGTGTCTGACTGCAGAATAAAGGTCAAGGCTACTTCCTTCAGATATTTGCCGCTTTTGTTGTTTTAACTTTAACAATGGACTGGAGAACAACTTTTATTGAATTCCTTCCACCATATAGTCCAAGTTTCAGGTTTATTTACTATATGTGGCAAGTACTGGATGTGAGGGCAGAAGGAGGACCAAAACGAAGGGGAAAGGCAGGCAGGCAGGACTAAAGGAAAGAGATGGAATGGGCATAGCTCAGTGGTCGAGTACATTTGACTGTAGATCAAACGATCCTAGGTTCAAATCTCCCCTTGTGTGCTGCTTTGAAATAAAAAGAGTCAGCTAAATGAATCCATTATGGGGATCGAAAGGTCTTTGCGCAGGTACAGTGTGTCTGACAGAGCCCAGCCTGTCTCAGTCTCCCCCCAGCACAGTGTCTGGTGCCAGTCTGACCGCTCGCTGGGGACCATCCCTTCTGAGGATTCTGTCAATTATGTTTCTTTTTTTTTTTTTTTTTTCCTCCCTCCATCATCCCCTCCCGTCTGCAAGAAAGACAGCAAACACGGCCTAAGGAACCTCAATTCACTCTGAAATGAGATAGTGCCAGTGGGGAATATGTGGGGTACGAGGGGAGGTGTGTGTGTGTGTGTGTGGGGGGGGGGGGCAAAGCCAGAAATATGGAGGACCAATAGAGAGAAAGCGAGGAGGTGAAGAAGCGAAACTGAAGTACATGAGAGAAAGAAAGACTGAGTAAAAGGAGGTGAATTAAACCATCAAAGCAGGAAAGTTTCA
>NC_085025.1:4503946-4529320 GCF_963692335.1 Osmerus eperlanus
TGTTTGTCCATGTGCTTGATAAAGCAACATGAACTGAAGATTTAAAGACAGCCTCAAGGCAGGACCAGTTCAAACTAGTTCCAGAGGTGGAGGATGAAATATTCTGGATAAGAGGCGGGGAAGGTAAAGAGATTGAGGGATGGATTCGAGAAGACTACTAAATGTTGCGTGCACATCCATATTTGATGTGGTTTCGTGCACAATTAAACCACCAGTTATTACTTCATCTTGACCTGCCGTTGTGAGATCAGAGTGGCTTCAGAAGTCAACACACACACACACATTCTAAGGCTTTGGGACCTCTCCTTGACATTTACAGAGATGTGTTTTCCATATTGATATTTGTGTTCGATTGAAGAGGTTGTACTGTAGCTCTCTGTCTCCACGCCTGATCGATACTGCTGACGGACAACAGCACACCTACTGTAGAAATTACTGCAGGCGAATCAGGGGAAATCACACTGATGATGCATGGACAGAGATTAAAGACATAGCACAGGAACAGGAAAACATACCTCAGTTCGAATGGTGATGTGACCGCTAGGGGATCTCATTAATGTGGTACCTGCTCCACTGTAGTCACCTTCAGCCATCCCTCTCCCTGTCCAAGTTATCACGTATGTTTGTTTTTTTTCTTCTCATTTTCTTACTCTCGTGTGTGTGTTTGAAAGAGAGAGGGAGAAAACACAAGAGAGGAAAAATAGAAAGGAGTGAGAGAAAGATGTAATGTGTTTAGAATGTCAAAGCGGCCATATCTCCCCACACTATCGCATGGAGCCCATCCGCTCTTGTACACGTTTTGAGGCTTCAATAATGACCAGAATAATTGATACGTTTCCCCTGGGGAGAGACAAACACCAGAGGTCTCACTTAAAAACGTTCATCTGCAGCACAGCGAGGGGTGGGATCCACACCGACTCTTCAACGTGAGTTGGGTGACACTGAGCTGGCTTCAGACCTCCTTCAGGCTGAGAGACTGTGCTCTGCACCTGGTTCTCACTCGACACCTGCCCTGCTCCTGAGGGGATGCAGCCAGTCATTTTTCTGTTCGGGGTGCGTGTGTGTGTGTGTGTGTCTATGTGCATGTGTGTCCATGTGTCCATGTGTGTGTGTGAGCCTCGAGGTGCAGCACTACGAAATTCGGCATTCAGAACCTACAGTAAATACCCTTGAAATAACAACCCTTGAAATCAGTCCAGAGTCTTGCGGTGTTTCTGAACAAGGGTACAGAGTGGTGATAAGAGCCAAGGTGCGGTGGGGGAGGGGGGGGGAGGGGGCGGGGGGGGGGGCTCTTCAGAGGTGAGTTAGCGGAGCACCAATAAGCAGCTTGGGAGGAGATAAGCAGTTATGAAGAATAGGCCTGTGGGTAGAGAATGCAAAGCTGCTCTGAAGATACAGCACCTCATTTCAACCGGAACACACGAGAAAGCTGAGCTACTGTAGAATACTGATGGGAGGAGATGAGGCGTTAGGGAAAAGTAAAACAAGTCTGGGGTTCTCTTGGCCGGGGTTTTTTTTCACAAACCTTTTTTTAATAAATCGTCCAGTAGTTTATGTAAAACATATTCTATTTCACGGTATCTTTCATGAGGCCTTAATAACAACAATTTAGAAACTGTTCATTTAAAACTATAAGAAGCAGAGTTTAAAATCATATCAGGGAGATTTTAAACTCAGCTTGGGCTCTTGTTATTGCATTAGCCACGCTTGCTAATCAAATCTTCTCCCACTTCTCCCTTAGAACAGACCCCTGCAGTGTGTGTGTTGTGTGTGTGTGTGTGTGTGTGTGTGTGTGCATAGGAAAATCTTCATATGCATTTTTCCTATATTCAAAGTAGATTAACCTGACCGAGACACCTCCTACTCCTTCCTCCGCCTCCTCCTTCTTTTATGTAACCAGACCAATATCTAAGCAGTCTTTCATCCCTCCTCTCCCCTTCCTTCCCTTCTCCCTCCCTCTCTCCACCTATCACCAGCTTCTCTCCTGGTCTCACACACACACTACCTCCATCTTCTCTCCTGGTCTCACACACACACTACCTCCAGCTTCTCTCCTGGTCTCACACACACACTACCTCCAGCTTCTCTCCTGGTCTCACACACACACTACCTCCAGCTTCTCTCCTGGTCTCACACACACACTACCTCCAGCTCCTCTCCTGGTCTCACACTACCTCCAGCTTCTCTCCTGGTCTCACACACACACTACCTCCAGCTTCTCTCCTGGTCTCACACACACACTACCTCCAGCTTCTCTCCTGGTCTCACACACACACACTACCTCCAGCTTCTCTCCTGGTCTCACACTACCTCCAGCTTCTCTCCTGGTCTCATACTACCTCCAGCTCCTCTCCTGAGAAACACTCGTTAGTCTGTTTCCTCAGGAAGAATGACTGAGGTGTACATGATTAAGGCTGTACGTCTTTGACTAATTACCTGAATCTGACTAACTTTACTGCAAGTTCTGACATAATGTATACAGTAGCCAATGGCAACTGTGACTGGACAGACAAATCACCGGTAACTGTTACAGAGATAAACATTCACAGAAAAATCGAAAACAAATGTTAATTCAACTATTTTATTGCATCCTTCATAGAATGTCTTCGTATTTTGAACAAAACGTTCCTCACAGATCCATAGTGAGCGCTATCGTCCACTCCAGTCTGGTTCCCTCCCACAGGTTTAGTCCACTCTGTGGCTCTCATACATTACATTCACAAACCAATTCCCCTCCGTGACCCCAGAGTGACCCCAGCCCCCGACCCGTCCGACGTGTCGCCATCTTTGAAGTACTGCAGATACACAGTGATTACACCTTTCTCTGCCCACCCCCCCACCCCCTTCTCTCCCTCCTCTCCTCCCCTGACTTCCTTTCAGGGCTCTGTGGTGTTCCAGCACGTTCCAGCTGGGAGAAGCTCTGATCCCTTCACTCTGATAAGGTTGTGGAGCAGATATAGAAAGCGACTGGCTGAGTGATTGTGTGGGAGGAGTGGAGACTCTCCTGCTGGAGAGATAAGCAGGAGCAGAGTGGGCGAGAGAGAGAGAGAGAGAGAGAGAGAGAGAGAGAGAGAGAGAGAGAGAGAGAGAGAGAGAGAGAGAGAGAGAGAGAGAGAGAGAGAGAGAGAGAAAGAGTGTGTGTACGTGTTTGTATCTGTGTGTGTGTCTATATAGATACACGAGTGTGTGTGTGTGTGTGTATATACTGTAAATGTGTCTTCTCTGTATATATATACATTTTGTGTGTGTGTATGTGGGCAAGAGAATCCGAGGGTGGTATGCTGCCTTATCAGGCTGCAACAGTCCTGCCTGGATGAAGACCTCCTTGCCAGATGCTGTCTGATACATAACCCATACAGAACACATGCTCCCTGTTGCACAGCACAACCTTTACCTTCACCAAACGTCTCTCCACACGGGTCATCAGCTGCTGTTCCATTGTGTCTGTTCTTGTCTGAGGTTCCTGTTCTCTAGGATGCTGGAGATGACAGATGATTCTGGAGATTACTCTGGAGGTGAAGGGAGATTACTCTGGAGGACAATGGAGATGACTGGAGATGACTGGAGATGATTGGAGAGGAGTAGAAAGGATTCTGGGTTTCCAGAATCCTGGCCACTCAGTTTAGCTCAGGTCAAAGGACAAATTGTAATATCTTCATAGTGTCTTTGGGACTTTTTTGTTAGTTATTTGTAGGTAACAATTTGCATATTAAATATCCAGTTAATTACGTGGAGGGAGTTGCATTGAATACGTAATTGATATCTAGTTACAACACACACACTAACAGACGCACACCCACACAAATACACACACATACTCGCAAACACCCACAAGCACACACCCACCAACACACACGCGCCCAAGCAAACAAACACACACATACATCCTTACCCAAATACACATCCTCAAACACACACTCAACCTTACACGTACACACACCCTTACACACACACAGACACACACACAAACAAGCTTCCCAAACCACACAGCACACCGTCGTACTTCAGCATTGTAATTAGAACCAGCAGCTGTGATTTCTGACACATCCAGGCTGCATGTCACCAGAGGAACCCCCCACCCCCCTTCCCTGGCTCCCCACACCAGTTGCTGTCCTCACCACATGACAAATTGCAACCGGCAAATATATGTTTGAGGTTTTGTTCATTACATGTTCCAAAACCCACATGAAACATCCCCAATATGTGTTCCCTTTTGGTGTGTGTGTGGGGGGGGTGGGGGGGGGGGGGCATAACACTGTCTCTGCCTCTCTCTGCCTCGCCAGAGAGAACGAGAGAATGGCAAACAGAAGACAGGTAATTGATTTGCGCACGGAGCCAGAGCGCAACCACCTTCCCTAATGGACAGAGCTTATTACCTGTGGTGGTAATTAGATATCGGGATTGAGAGAGAGACTGAGAACGAGAGAGGAGGGGGTGAGAGAGAGAGAGAGAGAGAGAGAGAGAGAGAGAGAGAGAGACGAGGAAAGAGAGAGAGGACATGGAGTGTGAAAGAAAGAGAAGAAAGAGAAGAGAAGGAGAGGGAGAGCACGTGAGAAAGAGAGAGAACATTAAAGGAGGAAGGGCTTTGAACTCCTAACCCTTCAACCACAAAAGAAATCCTTTTAAACATAACCCTTCTACAAACTCTGATGGTATTCTATAGTTCAGTTCATCATGTGATCCACTAACAACCCAACATACATATCTCTTTGTAGCTCTTTGTACCAATATTCTTTCAAATGCTTCAAGTTGAACAGCATTCAGGGACGTACAGTAGTGTGTCCATTAGCCAGATGCATTCAGAAGACCATTCCCATTAGATGACACCTTTTCAAGCAAGCTCCTCACTGCTGTGTATCTGTGCCACAGGATTACTGTGTGTGTGTGTGTGGGGGGGGGGAGTGTGTGTGTGTGTGTGTGTGTGGGAGTGTGGTTGGGGACCAACAAGATGGTCTTGGTAGCCATGAGTTCTTGTTGA
This sequence comes from Osmerus eperlanus, assembly GCF_963692335.1. Lineage (NCBI taxonomy): Eukaryota > Metazoa > Chordata > Actinopteri > Osmeriformes > Osmeridae > Osmerus > Osmerus eperlanus. The sequence goes on from NC_085025.1 coordinate 4,508,925, forward strand.
ATTCTAGCTTACTATCCATACACAAACAAACACTGTTCTTCTTTTCTTACAGTCAGCTTAGGGAAATGTGCTCAAGGAAGAAGTGTTCTGCCTGTGCAGTGACTCCCAGGATACCCCCTCCTCCTCTCTACCTTCAGGCTGGTGTTCTGTCTGCACACACACACCTACACACACACACACATGCACGCACGCACACACAAGCACACATTCTCACACACAGATGGGACTTGGAGAGGAGAGAGGCACGGACCGTTTTTTCGTTTATCGCTGTTCCTGAGTAAAAGGAAGGGGAACTGTTAAACATAGGATGGGCTCAGAGAAGTCTGTGAGATGGGGAGTTGGTCTTCAAAGCCTCAGAGGGCATTTGTGAAGCATTTAATATTAGAGCATGGCATCCAGATTCTTCATCAGAAAAGGAGTCCAATTATTTCTAATGAGTTTGCCGAGGAGCAAACCCATGAGAGCTGAGGAGAGCAACATCACACTACCACAGGGCTCGGTATTTGATCCGTTTACCCTGAAACAATTGCAAGTTATCAGATAAACTCTTTCTAACGAAAAACATCTGACGTGAAGTACACACACACACAGCTCCTTGGAGACTAGGAAAACAAATAGTTAGAAAGCAGAATGAGTGAAAGGAGAGGGGACTGGTGTGAACTCTGAGTTCTCGTGCATCTTAGAAATCCTTCTAGAAGCACTGATGTTTCAGCGTGTCGCAGCTTGGATTACTAGTGGCCCCTACTGTCACTTCTTTTAATGATGATTGGTATGACACACTTCCTATGCAACCAAAAGCAGTTGTATGACACACTTCCTATGCAACCAAAAGCAGTTGTATGACACACTTCCTATGCAACCAAAAGCAGTTGATCTAGCTCAGAGTCAACACAGAGGGCCATGCAAATCCACGGCTACAGATTCTCAGAAGGCAAGGTGTCAGTGTGGGCCAGCCTTCCAACTTCATCCACCAAAGGATGAGACATCCAACAGTAAAAATCAAGTGAATGTGTGTATATGTGTATGTGTGCGTGTCTGTGTGTTTATGATTGCGTGTGTCCATGGGTGTGTGAGTGTGTATGTGTGTGTGTTTATGATTGCGTGTTTCCATGGGTGTGTGTGTGTGTGTTTATGATTGCGTGTGTGCATGTGTGTGTGGTTGTCTTGGCTTTGTGGCAGGGAGAGTGATGGGTCTAATGTATGTGGTAATTGGGGTCTCCCAGGGTCAATGGCACCATCTTAATAAAGGTGGGGGTGTTGGTGTGGGAACAAGGTGCCCTCTCTCTAATGGCACACGACAACCAAGATGTTTTCGATTCATCATAAAGAGGCTTTCAAATCAGCAGCAAGGAAGGGTTCCTAAAAAGAAGTAGATGGAAATAAAGCTTTGTTGAGATCTGTCTGGAGGCTTGCGACTGTGAATGTCTTTTTCATTCAGGAAAAAGCCACATTGTAAGGCAGTGGTGTAATCAAATGTTTTTCACAACACATTGTCCCTGTACTGTGCAGGCATGCAATTTCTCTCCGTACCTATCAAGTTATCAAGGCTGTCAACATCTTCTCAAGAAGAGGGTTTCTCATGCAAGGGTTTTCTCGTTCAGAAGGAAAACAGCTATGACTGGAGTTGGAGAGTGTTTTTTTTTTTACAATACCGAAAGGAATGTCAGGCGACCTTGTAACATCACAGGCGTGATTGTGTCATTTCCTGTTCAGCTCTCGTCTGTTCAGCTCTCATGTGTGTCTGAGTTGATTATGACATCAGTCTCTCTGACCTAACACCGGCTGGGGTCACATGCCCCCAGCATGCTGACTCATCCTGCAGCATGGGATCCACCCTCATGCATCACCACGGTGATGGGCGATTGTTAACACAGTGGAATGATGGCAGAAATACTGACCGAACAAATAGTATTTGTGCTTTTTCCATGAAAACCACTCAGCATACACACACATTCACATACACACACACCCACAGACACACACTCATACATTCAAGGTCCAGCCCCTCCTCCTATCCTCGCACCCTTCCATCATTCCATCCTCTCCTCCTCCATCAAAATGGAAATGACAGCCAATCTATATGTTAATAGCGCACAGGTGGTCTATACAGTACTAGAGCTTTCTGCCAAAGCAACACCGAGAGTCAACACTACTCCTGTTGGCTTGTCCTGCTCACCATAGACATCTTGGGAGAAAATAGAGATTTTAGATTAATGACGTTTTCTATTTTCCACCACTTTGTTTGTCCGGTAGGACAATGTGGCACAGCGTTTGTCATTGCCTTGAAATTCCAATGGCAAAAGAAATGAGCAAACCGAATTCCATCTGCAACAGATGCCAAAAATCGGCCTGTCAGCTGTCAGGAAAATTGACCCAAATCCTCCTCTTGAATTTACACAGCAGGGACCAGCCGCCATTTTGAGTGTGCTGGACGTGCTGGACTTGCCGGACGTTCTGGACGTGCCTTTTGTGGTGCTTTTTTTGTTTGTTTGTCTTTCTTGGCCTCGGTGCAGATCTCATAGCTAATTGAGCAGGTGTATTACAGTTTAATAGGTTATTGATCAGATTGGACAGGACATCGGTCCTTTAGAGCAGACAAGGAATTGTAGCTGGTGACAATTAAAGTCTGGCCAGGTTGGGGGAGAGGAGGAAAGCGATCTGTCGATAAGTGCAGGATAAGATGTTGAAGTATTACCTTAGTCCAAGGTCATCGAGAGCCACAACACCTCAGACAGAAGCAATAACCCCTGAGAAGCCCTCTCTCAGTTTTATACACTTCAGATGTTAAGTCTCTCCTTGTCGAGGTTCAACTTAACGTCTGATGGGATTACATGAAGGAATGCCTCGGTGTAAAAGAAATGGGGAATTTAGAAACAGCTGAAAGAGCTAGATTCATCTGTAGGTGGATTTGCAGACACTGTTGTAGATCTCCATCTCTGTTCCACTGCACTTCTACCTCTCACATGAAACCTTTCCTTTTCACTCTTACTGTGCTACTGTGTTTAATCTCCAAACCCATAGAAGATATTAGCTCTGAGTCTGTGAGAAGACAGAGGAAGGGGGGGGCGGAGAGGGATGGAGTGGGGGTGGAAAGTGAAGGAGAGAGAAAAAGAGAGGGAGAGAGGTAGATAGAGAGAGAGGGAGACTGAGACAGAGAGAGAGGTAGATAGATAGAGAGGGAGAGAGAGAGAGAGAGAGAGGTGCTCACTGGTTCCTGACATATTCAGTATGCTGCACGGGGAACACAGTGTTCCTTGCCAATTTCAGAGCAAGTTGTTATTGTTCTCCACTGAGACCTGGCTGGCTGTGATTCTGACTGCATCTCCAACCCAGAACAGACCTAGGTCAGCCCAGCCGCCTGCACTAACACCAGCCAGTCCACACACGCTGGACAGCAACGGAAGACCAGGATGGAAGCCTTTAGCTGTCTGTTTATGTGCTATGGAACCTTTGTCCTCTCCACCCTAGCCAGCTGTGGATCAGATAGATACGATGTCCCACTCTCAGTTAAAGGAAAGACAGAGAGAGAGAGCAGAGAGAGAGAGAGTGAGTGAGAGGACAAGTGAGAGAGGTCAGAAGTGATGGGAATTTGATGTACTAAAGATAGAAAAACCTCAGATATGTCTCCATAGCAACATCGGCTGACCTCAGGTTCTCTCTCTCTCTCTGTCTCTGTCTCTCTCTGTCTCTCCCTCTCTCCCTCTTCAGTCCATAGTTCCCGATGTCACCTCAATTATCGCCAGAACCAATCAGAGCATTTGTCTCCCTTCTGGGTTAAATAGAGGAAGGTTATAGGGTGCTGGGCTACTGTCACCAGCCCCCTCCCCCCACAAATATCTGTCTCCCTGCCAACCTGTCTCCCTGCCAACCTGTCTCCCAGCCAACCTGTCTACCTGCCACCCTGCCTGTCTCTCTGCCACCCTGTCATGAGAATGATCTCACCACTCACACCACAAAACCCGAACAACAGCAGGAACATGCAACTCTGCCCTGAGCATCAGTGCTGTGACCACATGCAGCTCCAGGGACTTCAGAGCAGCTAGCGCGGGCACGAGGACCCAGGACTCGCCTGCTTCCCAGGATGACGGATGAGCGGTGATATTTCTGTGGACTCCAGCCGAGAAGATGTTAGTGCAGCAGCACGACCGTGGTGAGTAGGCTGTCTTCTCCTGCTGTGTGGGAGGGGTCAGACTTCGCGGCAGGGGATCATTTCCTCCTCTACATCAGTGAGGGAGTGTGTTTGTACAAGTGTGTGTGTTTGTATGCTCACACTTGTGCGTGATGTGGTCTAGTCACATTCACAAGGTGACAGACATTCTCCTCTGTCATTTTTGTTGTGTTTTTTGTTCCACCCAGACGTTCATTTTCAGTTCAGTTTGATCTCCAACCTGATCCCAGCTGCCGTGGAGAAGAGAGAGTTCAACCTGTGTCTCTGTGGCACCTGTTCTCCTCCTCGTGTCTCTGTTTGAAGGAACTCTTTTCTGACAAGGTCTTTCCCCCTGCATCAACAAGAACCGTTTTGACAGATTAGTAAGTATTTTGAAAATGGGGTTGGACGAAAGACGTTTTAGAGCTTGTATTTCCCAAGTGCTCTCTCTTCCAGAGAATTTGATTAAGTGAAAATGGATGTTGAAGTGCCATCAATTATTCAATTAGATTTGAAGTCAGTTGAGAAAGAGCATTTAGTAGGGGCATAGACGTTTCAAATCCCAATGGATTTAAAGGCAAAAAATTGAAGTACTGCCCTTGATCTCTCAGCACTGTTGAAATGCAGACTGTACACGCTACATCTAAATGCATAGTCATCGATTAATCAGTCCAACTGAAGACTCTCACAGCACACTAGAAAGACTTACAGCATCTCCAATTGCCAAGCCTTCACAGTTCATCCATCATATATTCTGTCATACTTCCTAAGGACAGCTGTTTATATTGCTGATCCAGACATTTCATATAATGTATCACACACCAGGCATACTGGTACGCCTGTTCCTGGCCAAACAGTAAACAAACCCTCCCAGCTTCATGCTGCCGTATAAAGAGTATGCCATAACAATGGGAAAGACTTTCATTGAGCAGTAAATGTTCCTGTCAGAGCCTTTCTTTATTCTATTCTATTCTATTTATCAGACCGGGGAACTTTGAGGTGTTTGTGAAAAGAAGAGGAGAAGAAAAAGGCTAACTCCTCTGGATTTAATGAGACAGTGAAGAGAGGTAAATCTCCTCTCTGAGACTCTCTACTCTAGAGGCTGCTGATGTACTGTGACATGAGGTGCTGGCATGGCTTGCGGGGGGGGGGGCCCGGAGGCTTCCGGGGGTGCTGACGGGAGGCTGGAGGGTGGGGGGCGGTGACTGGACAGTGCTCGGGGGGTGGGGGCTGGTAGGGCAGAGGGGCCTGGAGGCTTCTGGGGGGTGGTGTTGGTCGTGGGGGCTGGCAGGGCAAAGGGCCCAGAGGAAGGCAGAGGAGAGCAGGAGGCTGGGAGGGGGAACAGTTGGACGGGGGGCAGGAGGGCAGGATGGTAGAGGAGGGCAGGAAGACAGGGGCCAGGATGGTAGAGGAGGGCAGGAAGACAGGGGGCAGGAGGGCAGAGGAGGAAGTAGGAGATCCAGCTGAAAGCAAAGTTCTGCAGTTGAGTGTGAAGCCAATCTTCATGGGTTAACCCTTGCATTATCTACGGGTCATTCTGACCCATCAGTCATTGTGACCCACCGTCGTATTGCGACAACTTTATCGCATACAAAAACAAAGTGAGGAATTTTCTTTTAACCGTCGGGCTGTCTCAGACCCCCCACATTGCGAAAGTTAAAAGAAAATGCTATTTATTTGTTTATGTATTGGGTAAAATTGGGTAAACACAACGATGGTTCGTTGTGAACCTTTGGATCATGTGACCCGAAGGCAGCACAAGGGTTAAATGAAAGGAAGCACTAACTTTCCCTTTCTTTCTCCCTCTTCCTGCACCAATTATCTGAATAGTAGAGATGGCTACAGGATCTGTGAATGCTTGGTTGAGACATCACACACCGAGCTCCCTGCAGCTCCCAGCATACAGTCTCTCTCTCTCTCTCTCTGTGCCTGGGTCAGGCCTGTAGGCCTGTGCCTACCCAGGCCTACCCGTGGCTACGCCCCTGGTGAGTACGTGTGTGTGTGCACGTGTGTGTGTGTGTCTGTGCGTGTGTCATGCTTGTGTGTGTGTGTGTGTCTGATCCCCAGGCCCGCCGTGCATGGGGCTAATGAGTGCAGTGGGGAGCCGGGCTTCCAGGCTGATGTGGAAACAGCCGACAACCTGCAGCAGCTTTGGGAGGGATCCTCTCGTTCCTGTCGGCAGGTCTTCTGCTGTCTCTGCCGGCTGTGTCTCTGCTGTGTCTCTGCTGTGTGTTGTGTCCGCTCTGCCGGCTGTGTATCTGCTGTGTCACTGCTGCCTTGTTTCCGCTGTCTCTGGTCTGATGATAAACATTCGAGGCCCTATAATGAGCATTGATTCTTTTGAGTAACAGCAAATACTGAACAATCAGCAGCAGCAGCTGTTGCTTCTACTAATGAATACTGTTTTTAATCTGCAGCATAGCTCTCAGTGTTATCCCCCTGCAATGGCTCTGCACTGTGACTGAAAGCAAACAGACTACACCTCTCGTACAATACTGCGTTGTTTACCCACTGTGAAGTATACCTCTCCATGACTCATCCCGGGTGTCACCTGCTAGCCTCCAACTGCTTGTGCCATCACCAGAGCTGGGGGAAAAGGCAGGCTGGGTTCTCCAAAACGACGCCTCTCGAGGCACCGGAAGCCTTTGACGACCGAATTAAGAATTCATTTAAAAGTGTAAGCTTGAAAACACTCTCAGAAGCAATTACCGCTCCTGTCTGTGATCCGGTCTCTGGAGGTGTGGGCGCGCTCCGTGCTATTTTCAGGAACACCATGGTCTCCCTGCTGAGAGGGTGTTAGTGACGTGTCTGAGCTAGATATCAACAACAAAAAAATCTCATCTCTCCAATTCTACTTAATTTATCCATCCACAACCCTGCTGACCTACATCTATCATCACGGTTCAGCAAGGGTCTGTTGTGGTAGGTGAGGGTAATGGTTTTCCCTAACACCAACCACCCTAACCCTTATCATACTAACCCTAACCACCCTAACCCTAACCACCCTAACCCTAATCACCCTAACCCTAACCACCCTAACCCTAACCACCCTAACCCTAATCACCCTAACCCTAACCACCCTAACCCTTATCATGCTAACCCTAACCACCCTAACCCTAATCATACTAACCCTAACCACCCTAACCCTTATCATACTAACCCTAACCACCCTAACCCTAACCACCCTAACCCTAATCACCCTAACCCTAACCACCCTAACCCTAACCCTAATCACCCTAACCCTAACCACCCTAACCCTTATCATGCTAACACCAACCACCCTAACCCTTATCATACTAACCCTAACCACCCTAACCCTAACCACCCTAACCCTAATCACCCTAACCCTAACCACCCTAACCCTTATCATGCTAACCCTAACCACCCTAACCCTAATCACCCTAACCCTAACCACCCTAACCCTAACCACCCTAACCACGCTAACCCTAACCACCCTAACCCTTATCATGCTAACCCTAACCACCCTAACCCTAATCACCCTAACCCTAACCACCATCAATTCTTATCTTAACCCTCAGCTCCCTTCCGACAGTAGCTTCCAGAACAATTTGCTTTATTTTTACACATCCGGAGCCTCTGACAGAGCTCACCCGCCACCTCCTCCTCTAGTGGGACAGTACACTGGGTCTGTTCCCTGCTGTACATGCAGCCTTGGGGCTATCAGCCTCGCACTGAAGCTTACTGTCCATCCCTCTTCTCCTGAGCTGCAGGGACGAGTGTGCAGTGGCCAGCCTCGCTGCCTTCACCACGCCACGGCGGAAGATGAAAATTATTAATGTGCTGTTAGTTGTGCTCCTCGGTAAATCTGGAAGAACAAGTAAACACATTTACGTTCCTTGCATGAAGCAGGGAGAGGTTGGAAGAGACTGAAGGTCTGTCTTTCGTTTTGCTTTTGTCCTTCGGAAGTGTGTGAGGGGCTGATTTATGAGTGGGGCTTCAGGACTGGTTCTGGATCAGGACGTGTGACAGGTTGTTTGGACTTGGGGAGCCAGCAGACAATGACTGGAGCGGGCTCTGCGCTCCTCGCCCCTGCCCGGACGTAGTCCACCCAGGCTGGCAGAGCCGGACATGATTGATGGAGGCCAGAGTCAGGGGTGTTGTGCACACAAACACCACACGCACACCTCTCAAACTCGCAGGAAAGCACACAGACAGAGAAGTATATAAATAACTTGCAAGCACTACTTTCTTTTCTTTTTTGCACTCTCCTTTTCCCTCTCTTTCTCCCTCCATCCATAAAGCACTCTCGTACAGACACATGCAAGCTCATTCTCATGAGGCTCTGCCGTGTTCACCCCACACCGCTCAACTCCCCCCGTGTGCATTTAATAACACGGTCACCTTCGTCGAGGCTGAGAGGCTGAGAGGCTGGGAGGCTGGGAGGCTGAGAGGCTGAGAGGCTGGGAGGCTGAGAGGCTGGGAGGCTGGGCAGGGCAAGACTGGCCGTCAAATTCCAATCTACTATAAATTAGCTGTCATCACTCCTCATCTCCTGAACTGTGGATGAGAATACAACACAGGATGTCTCCAATGCCTCTTGCACTCTGACAGGTTGATGTGCACTGCCCCCTGTTGAGATGTGCTGGTATTGCACACTATGGCATATTTGAGGGTTTTTGGGTTCCCGGATTAATAAAACCGCACAGTGGTGCATCATTTTGACTTGGCAACACGAGACTGTCCTGCATTCATGCGCCCGCCCACAGTAGACAGTGAGCATGTGGGTGTGTTTGTTTGTGTGTGTGTCTGTATGCATGTGTGTGTATTTATGTGAGCTTAAGTGTGTGTGGTGTTTGTGCATGTGTATGTGTGTGGGTGTGGGTGTGTGTGAGTGTATGTGTTTGTGTGTCTTTCCGAGGAGGTCACAGCCAGTAATTACATTCACAGACTAAAGGTCAGTGTTAACAAGACAGAGCCACTGATTACCCTGCGGAAATTAACCTGCATACAGACTGCAGTGGACACACATACACACTCTGAAGCATACAAAGCAATGGTACTGGCCTGACATTTCCACTCGAGGTAGATGGGGTGCTCTCACATGTGACATTTTGGCACCCAGCTCTCCCTCATTTCTCCTGTCTTTCCATCCTTCTTCCCTTCATCCCCTTCTTCCTGGATCCTCATTAAAACCTGCAAGACAATTAACAGAGCAGGACTCTGTAACCTTTTCCCTCTCTCCTCCTCCACCCAGGCTTGGCTGCAGCCATCTCTTCACCACCCCAGCTGGTGGTAGGCTGGGTGATTTATCCATCTGTGTGATTGTGTTTTATACTGCAGCCATCCACACAGAAAGCATTCTGTGCTGGTGCGTTGGGTGTGAGTGCTAGCGTGCTTACATAGGCAGGGGGCAGAGGTTTAGGTTTCACTGATGTGATTGAGGCCATCCCTGAGCACGTAAACATTTACATTTAGTCATTTAGCAGACGCTCTTATGCAGAGCGACTTCCAGTAAGTACAGGGACATTCCCCCGAGGCAAGTAGGATGAAGTGCCTTACCCAAGGACACAACGTAATTTGACACGGCCGGGAATCGAACTGGCAACCTTCAGATTACTAGCCCGATTCCCTAACCGCTCAGCCACCTGACTCCCCTAAACAATCCCTTTTGTCTGATATGGAGAGTGCAGCAGGACAGCGTTGTCTGTGGGCTTTTTTCCTTTGTTTGTACAATCAGAAGTCTGAAAATAGGCTACACGCATCCCTTCCTCCCTGCCTCCGCCTGCACCAAGTCAGTGAGACACGTTCACGATGGAGGAATAATGAGAGGCAGGGGTGTAGACGCATGATACATGTCTTTGTTTGCCAAAAAAGGAACACTCCGTTCTCCTACGACAGTGTCAGCACGCACAGTCTTTCTCTCTCCTTCTCTCCACCCCCCTTCTCTTTCTCTCTTTCACTTTCTGTCTTTCCCTCCCCTCTCCCTCATATAGCATTCAGACAAGAGAAATCAAACCTGCCCATCCATCACTTTTCAATTAGAAGCTGATTAGGACGGATGGAGGGCTGTATCAACATGTCATTAGCCCAGGTCTTCACGCTAGTAGCAGGGCCAGGGCAGAGTCACAGACACAGCTGGGCTGGGCCAATCACAGACACAGCTGGGCTGGGCCAATCACAGACACAGCTGGGCTGGGCCACAGTCACAGACACAGCTGGGCCGGGCCAATCACAGGCACAGCTGGGCCGGGCCAATCACAGACACAGCTGGGCCGGGCCAATCACAGACACAGCTGGGCTGGGCCACAGTCACAGACACAGCTGGGCTGGGCCAATCACAGACACATCTAGGCCGGGCCAATCACAGACACAGCTGGGCCGGCCAATCACAGACACATCTGGGCCGGGCCAATCACAGACACAGCTGGGCTGGGCCAGGGAGGGAGGGAGGGAGGGAGGGAGGGAGGGAGGGAGGGAGGGAGGGAGGGAGGGAGGGAGGGAGGGAGGGAGGGAGGGAGGGAGGGAGGGAGGGAGGGAGGGAGGGAGGGAGGTGAAACCTTTTCCCAGACCACCCAGAGGGCAGATTCTTGGGAGGTAGGATCCATTGATCCAGGTATGGCTGGTAGGGAGCCATCAATACCCCAGAAGAGTTCTCCATGTGGATCACCTGCACCTGGAGACACCCTCACAAGCCCCTCGACACCTCCTCACCTCGACACCTCCTCACCTCTACACCTCCTCACCTCGACACCTCCTCACCTCTACACCTCCTCACCTCGACACCTCCTCACCTCGACACCTCCTCACCTCGACACCTCCTCACCTCGACACCTCCTCACCTCTACACCTCCTCACCTCGACACCTCCTCACCTCGACACCTCCTCACCTCGACACCTCCTCACCTCTACACCTCCTCACCTCGACACCTCCTCACCTCGACACCTCCTCACCTCTACACCTCCTCACCTCTACACCTCCTCACCTCGACACCTCCTCACCTCGACACCTCCTCACCTCGACACCTCCTCACCTCTACACCTCCTCACCTCTACACCTCCTCACCTCGACACCTCCTCACCTCGACACCTCCTCACCTCCTCACCTCGACACCTCCTCACCTTCTCACCTCTACACCTCCTCACCTCCTCCCCTCTACACCTCGACACCTCCTCCCCTCTACACCTCCTCACCTCTACACCTTCTCACCTCCTCCCCTCTACACCTCCTCACCTCTACACCTTCTAACCTCCTCACCTCCTCACCTCCTCACCTCCTCCCCTCTACACCTCAACACCTCCTCCCCTCTACACCTCCTCCCCTCTACACCTCCTCACCTCGACACCTCCTCACCTCTACACCTCCTCACCTCTACACCTCCTCACCTCGACACCTCCTCACCTCGACACCTCGACACCTCCTCACCTCTACACCTCCTCACCTCTACACCTCCTCACCTCGACACCTCCTCACCTCGACACCTCGACACCTCCTCACCTCTACACCTCCTCACCTCTACACCTCCTCACCTCTACATCTCCTCACCTACAGGTCAGCTAACATCCATACTCATTCTTCATCGTTGTGAACTTCTGCCAACATATCTGGTGTCGTAAAAGTGTTCCTACTTAAAGTGCTACCAAAGCTCCTTCTAAATGGCAAAGTCTCGATCTCTGAATCTAGCTCATAACAGCTATTCCACACATCTGAATATTCAACCTGGGGTTTGACTGTTTTGATAGCCGTGCAAAATAACATCAACAACATTATCGGTGTATACAGACTGGGGGAGACTGTTGAGACTGAGGGAGGCGATTGTGTAGAGGCTGAGGAGGCTGTGAGGCCGTGTAGAGGCTAAAGAGGCATGTAGAGGCTGTGGGGGGAGGTTGTGTAGAGGCTGGGGAAGAGGCTGTGTAGAGGCTGGGGAGAAGGCCATGTAGAGGCTGGGGAGGAGGCTGTGTAGAGGCTGGGGAGGAGGCTGTGTAGAGGCTGGGGAGAAGGCCATGTAGAGGCTGGGGAGAAGGCCATGTAGAGGCTGGGGAGAAGGCCATGTAGAGGCTGGGGAAGAGGCTGTGTAGAGGCTGGGGAAGAGGCTGTGTAGAGGCTGGGGAAGAGGCTGTGTAGAGGCTGGGGAAGAGGCTGTGTAGAGGCTGGGGAAGAGGCTGTGTAGAGGCTGGGGAGAAGGCCATGTAGAGGCTGGGGAGAAGGCCATGTAGAGGCTGGGGAAGAGGCTGTGTAGAGGCTGGGGAGAAGGCCATGTAGAGGCTGGGGATGAGGCTGGGGGAGGATGTGTTGAGGCTGGACAGGAGGCCTTGTAGAGGCTGAGGGCGAGCGGTGGGGGCTGGGAGGGGCTGGCAGCACCCACCCGTCTGCCCTGCCCTGGGAAAGAGGAAACCATTAATGTTCCTGTGAGTGGGACCGTCTCCAATAGGAAACCATGCAGAATAAACACGACCTGAACACTCCGGCTCGTTCACATGACCCTGAATAACTGGCTGTGTAATCATCCGCCACCTAGTACACCTAGACAGTGGTGTGTGTGTGTGTGTGTGTGTGCATACATGTGTTTGTGTGCGTGTGTTCATGTGTATGTCTGTGTCAGTGTGGGTGCCTGTGTTTGTATACATGTGTGTGTTCTGTTTCTGTGTGTGTTCCGGAGTGTTCCGTGTGTGTTAGTAAAAGTGTCCTAGACTGTTCCGTCTCCTCAGCAAGTATATCCTGGAGTCTAGAGCAGTGGTTCTCAAAGTGGGGTCCCCGGAACCCTAGGGGTCCGCAAACTACAGCCAGGGGGTCCGCGAAATAATTTGCCATAAATTATAACATCGTAAATGTAATTATAAAATGTATTGTTAAATTAACGTGTATCATTAAAAAGTGAAAAAATATATAATAATCTACAGATGGGGACCATTTGCACCAATAAAACCAGCATATTGTGTCCATTTAAAAGCACAAACGGTATTCTGAATGGGTGTTTATGGGGGGTCCTTGGAAAATGTTCAACCCTGTAAGAGGTCCCTGGCCCCAAAAAGTTTGAAAATCCCTGGTCTAGAGAGGCTTGATGGTCACATGGTTCATTTGAGTCTCATCCTATATTTCACCTCCAGAGTGGTTTTGCTGGCTTGCCAAGACTGTGGCAGTCTCCTGTTGGCATTGTGTGATCATTTAGCTGGGATGGGGTTCGGAATTTCAACTTCTCAAAATGTGATGATGTCCAGATGTATTACCAACACTGTGCATACAGGATGCAGTTCCTCCTGAAACCACAGAGGGGCAGTAGAGGACTAATCTTGAACAGACCACCCACACACTCATAAGGTGTTTGTTGTTTCTTGATGCATCCTTGATTTTGGGTTCTCTGGTAAGCTGCAAGAAACCATACTAATCACCTGAAGTAAAAAACTAAACAACCTCATCGTGCAATAAAGTTTTTGATATACAACCCTAATATATCTGGTTTATGTCCATGGCCCACTAACAGCAGAGGGGTGTGGGGTGTTTGGTCAAAAACAGCATCTCCTTCATCCAGATATTTCACCCACTTTCTGATTTACTTCCATTCTGCAGAACAATAACAGGCCCTTAATCATTATTTCCCTGATTTACTATGTGAACAGTGCTCCGGTCCGGGTTCTGAAGTGGAGTCATTTCACTTGGTGATGAGCCAGCGTGCTAGCTAGCTAGCCTCGGCCAATCCGTGGCAGCCTCCCCATGAGCTGCTCTCGAAAAAGGAAATCAGCCCTGAACGCAGGTCACAGCCCCACTGAAACCACCTGAGTATTGTATATAATCATGTCTGAATCAGGGAAGGCACTTCAGGATGGGGGGGTTGAGAAAAAGACTGTGTGTGTAGGGGGTGGGGGGTATTTTAAATGTGATGAAGAACGAGAGGGGGGATGGGGGGGACCTGTGTCCCTTTGACCTTCCAAAGACTGAAGAAAGAGAGGGGGAAAAAATCAAGACACAAATATAAACCATTGTGAGTTTGGGGGGTTGGGAAAGGCAAGCGAATGTGTGAAACACTGCTATTCATGGCTTACAAATGCGCGTTTCTAAAGAGGATACACCCTTTTAAAACACACTGGGTTCATTTGATTTCTTCCAGCAATCTAAACAGTGCAGACGAACACCATCTTACATGACGGGGTCTGCAAGCGTGGCTCAGTCCTGTTTAACAGCCTGGTTATCTCTGTAGGCCTAGCTGGCTCAGTCCTGTTTAACAGCCTGGTTATGTCTGTAGGCCTAGCTGGCTCAGTCCTGTTTAACAGCCTGGTTATCTCTGTAGGCCTAGCTGGCTCAGTCCTGTTTAACAGCCTGGTTATCTCTGTAGGCCTAGCTGGCTCAGTCCTGTTTAACAGCCTGGTTATCTCTGTAGGCCTACCTGGCTCAGTCCTGTTTAACAGCCTGGTTATCTCTGTAGGCCTAGCTGGCTCAGTCCTGTTTAACAGCCTGGTTATCTCTGTAGGCCTACCTGGCTCAGTCCTGTTTAACAGCCTGGTTATCTCTGTAGGCCTAGCTGGCTCAGTCCTGTTTAACAGCCTGGTTATCTCTGTAGGCCTAGCTGGCTCAGTCCTGTTTAACAGCCTGGTTATCTCTGTAGGCCTAGCTGGCTCAGTCCTGTTTAACAGCCTGGTTATCTCTGTAGGCCTAGCTGGCTCAGTCCTGTTTAACAGCCTGGTTATCTCTGTAGGCCTGGCTGGCTCAGTCCTGTTTAACAGCCTGGTTATCTCTGTAGGCCTACCTGGCTCAGTCCTGTTTAACAGCCTGGTTATCTCTGTAGGCCTAGCTGGCTCAGTCCTGTTTAACAGCCTGGTTATCTCTGTAGGCCTAGCTGGCTCAGTCCTGTTTAACAGCCTGGTTATCTCTGTAGGCCTAGCTGGCTCAGTCCTGTTTAACAGCCTGGTTATCTCTGTAGGCCTAGCTGGCTCAGTCCTGTTTAACAGCCTGGTTATCTCTGTAGGCCTAGCTGGCTCAGTCCTGTTTAACAGCCTGGTTATCTCTGTAGGCCTAGCTGTGTGGGGGTGGCTTGTTCTCTGCATACGTGACTTTGTGTATGCATGTGCTCTTTAGATACTTGTGCACATGTGTGTGTGTGACGGTGCATGTGTGTGTGTGTGTGTCTGTGACAGGGAGGGGGGTGGAAGATTAAGCGGAGGAGTGTAGAAAGAGAAAGAGGAGAGACAGCAAAGAGGGGTTCCCAAGGCAACCTGCTGCTCCCTGGCCCCTGCGAGGTGGCGTGGGGGACCCCTCTTGTCCTCTGCCTCGGGTCTGAGCACCTGCACTCTGTTTGCACAGGCAGCACTGATTATTTTTATGATCTGT
Source organism: Osmerus eperlanus (assembly GCF_963692335.1). Classification (NCBI taxonomy): domain Eukaryota; kingdom Metazoa; phylum Chordata; class Actinopteri; order Osmeriformes; family Osmeridae; genus Osmerus; species Osmerus eperlanus. Next base: position 4,524,353 of record NC_085025.1, read on the forward strand.
TTGCTTGGCAGAAGCCCACACTGCAGGGCGCTCTCCGAAGCTGCCTCGTCCTGCATGTCATCCATTTACTCAGCTGCCTCCATAGTGAGGAAAACACAGAGGCAGAGAGACAAAGACCCAGACTCTCTCTCTCCCACTCCCTCTCTCTCTCCCACTCTCTCCCACTCTCTCTCACTGTTTCTCACTCCCTCTCACTCTCTCTCACTCTCTCTCTCTGGGGGAGAGAAACAACCAGGACGGTTCTGGGGGCTGGAGGTCTGGGGGTCTCGTTGTGGCGACATGCTCGGTGTTGGCTTGAGCAGAGTGTCTTGGATGGAGGACAAGGAACTGATCCTGTTTGATCCCAGCCACATGCGCCAGGGCAGCATGGAGGCTGAAATCATTTGATTGGATGACTCGTCAGGTCACAAGAAAGCAATGATTCCCGTGTGGGTCTTTCAGTGTTGAAACAGTGGCTGTTCGCCAGTACACACACGCTCACGCCCTGTTTACTCTCCACCACCTCTCTCAGCCCCCCCCCCCCTCCCCACCCCTCATACGCCCCCATCCCCCTTAGAAGACCTTTGCATTTCCTGTTAGTCCCAATAATGCAGGAACAAGCAGCTCAACTTCCTGGTTCTCAGGCTGGCAGGGAAGGAACTGTGGTCTGGTCACACGGTGCTCACTGCTTCCCCTCAGCACCCCCACCACTCACCACCCCCCACCCCTCACCACCTACGCCCCACCCCCCACCCCCACCACCTACGCCCCACCCCCACCTCCACCACCCTCCCCCTCTCTCTCCTTCCTCTCCCCTTAACACTACTTTCAGCCTTCCCAGCTCGCCCTCTCTTTCATCGTTGGCGCATCTCATTTTAGAACGGAACAACAACTACCTCTTCACAAAAATGTTCACGCGCACACACACACACACTCACACCACCTCTACGCCCCGGGATCAGGATGTTCCCCAGATAGAAGGATATTTTCACAAAATGTCACATAACACGTCGCAAACACACACACACACACACGTACACGCGGTGAGTAACAAACACAGATTCTATATTTACAAGTGATCTTTATCTCCTGTGTCTGCTGTTGTTGTGTGGAAAAAGGATGTGGAGGACATTTTCAAAGTAATGGAGAGGAAGACTTGGGATTCTTCTCACAGCAGAATGGAACACCTATCCTTGGCTGGATAGATGCATGTCCGAATACAGCATAGATCCATGGGAATTCATCTGGTAACTACAGATTGTTTGTGTAGTGGAAAGTGGACAGGCAGTCTCATAACATGCCTAGACACTGGAGAGAAATAAACCTAATTGAATCACACATTGGCGAGATACAGAGTAGATTAGTTCACAGCGCAGCTGTGGGGTTATTTCTCTATAGGAATGTTGCAGTCATAGCCTGGCTTCTCCACTCCTTCACTCTCTCTTTCCTTCTCTCCTCTCCTCTCCTCCTCCACTTCTCCAAGGTTCTTCTCATCTTCCTCTCCTCCACTCTCCCTCTTCTTCCCTTATCCTTTCCTCTGCTGCTCTTCTATGCTCCTTCACTACTATTCTTCTCCTCCCCCCTCTCCTCCTCCTCCCTCCCCCCTCTCTTCCCCCTCCCTTCCCCCTCCCTTCTCCTCTCCCCCCCTCCCTCTCCTCTCCTCGTCCTCCCTCCCCCTCTCTCCCCCTCCCTTCCCCCTCCCTTCTCCTCCCCCCCCTCCCCCCTCTCTCCTCCTCCCTCCTCCGTGTAGAGTCTCCTGTAGCGTGTCCTATTAGACGTCTTTTCCAGACCACAGCACCAATCACATCCCTGCATTATTAACCCGTCGCGCTTGTTTATCCTGTGTGATCAACCTCAAAACAACTAGCATGATATGGTCCTCCACACACGGCACACACACACACACTGTGTATTTACTCTCCACCACAAGGCCCCAGTGCCCCCTGGGAAAACTGGGCGCTCTTGTTACGGGCAACAATGGTGGCATTTAATATGAGTCACAGTTACTAGGCAACCACAAACCTACTGGACTGGTGTTGGATTACGCACGGTTACATAATTAATTGGACGTTGTGAATATTTAATACGCGAGCATGGGGTAATTTACAACAGTGTGTAAATGGCCTTCTCGGCCGTCTCAGCCCTTGAGTGTGTGAGTGTGTGTGCGCGTGTGTGTGTGTGTGTGTGTGTGAGAGAGAGAGAGGTAGAGGGAGAGAGGTGGGGGAGAGTGAGAGAAAGAAAGAGAGATAGAGAGCAAAAGGGAGAAAGGGAAAGAGAGAGAGTAGGAGAAAAAGAGAGAGTGGAAAAGAGAGAGCGAGAGAGGTGAATGTTATGTATGTATTCAGGCAGCAGGGTGCCTGGGGTGCTGGTGTCCTGTGGAAGGGATGCTCTGGTGCAGGGTCCAGAGGTTGACTGTGAGAAGGGACCGAGAACAGAGCAGAGAGGCACAGAGAGCCCTTCACACTGGGCTAGCTGATTCAAGCATCTCTTGTTCTCTGCATGAACACAAGCCTGGATACCGGAGAAGTGAAGAGAAAGAGAGAGAGGGGGGAGAGAGAGATAGATAGAGAGAGATGGAAGCAGAGATGAGGAAAAATGTGTTCAAATTCCTGCACTTCGTCCTTTCTGTTTTCTAGTCGCGTTACAGTCCCTGTGGAGGGACAGGTTAGCCACGGAGCCTGAAGGAGTGACTTTGCAGATGCTGTTCTATGTGTGGCCAGTAGGGGTCGACGGCCATCGCAAAGTGGTGTGTAGGAGCTGCGGCACCACAGGTGGTGAGCGGGGACTGGTGGCCCTGGACTGAACACATCCTCCAGGACTGTGTCCTCTGACCCGGAGCCCTCTCATCCCCCAGGCCTGCTGGGAACCAAGGGCAGGGAGGACTGACACCTCTGCTGGTGGAGGGAGGAGGGATGGGAGGGAGGGAGATGGAAAGAGGGGAGGAGGATAGGAGGGAGAAAGAGAAAGAGAGAAAGCGAGAGAGAAAGAGAGAAACAGGGTAGGAGGAAAGAGAGAGAAAGAAAGGGAGAGAAAGAGAGAGAGAGATAAAGAGAGAGAGAGAGAGAGAGAGAGAGAGAGAGAGAGAGAGAGAGAGAGAGAGAGAGAGAGAGAGAGAGAGAGAGAGAGAGAGAGAGAGAGAGAGAGAGAGAGAGAGAGAGGGTGGGGAAAATGTATGGCTTACATTATGGCAAGAAATATCTAAACTGAGAGGAGGAGAGAGCTACAGTGAGGGGGTGTGAATGGAGAGAGAGAGATGGTGCAAGGTGAAAGATAAGAGGATGTGATCAGAGGGAGATGGAGATGGCGGGAGGTGAAAGGAGAATTATTTCCAACCCCAACTCCTTGCTCCTTGCCGCTTCCCCTGAGATGGATCACTCACACACACACACAGACATCTGACCCGTGGCAGGGGGGCAGGGGCTAGTGAGACCCATGGGAGCAGGGTGTGTGTCAGGTTTCATTCTGAAGGTGTGTATGAAGAGGAGGGAAGGAGGGGGCTGGAGGAGGAGGGGGGGAGCTGGAGGGGCCTGGGGGGAGGAGGCTAGGAGGGGAAGCTGGGGAGGAGGGTTTAGGAGGGGAGGAGGGGGCTGGAGGAAGGAGGAGGCAACAGGAGGACTGTGAGGACCAGAGGATGAGAGAAGGGTCCCTGATCCGTCAAGGTGCTGGGGGGACAGGGAGGGGTGAGGGGTGAGGACAGGGAGGGGGGAGGACAGGGAGGGGGGAGGGAGGGGGGAGGACAGGGAGGGGTGAGGGGTGAGGACAGGGAGGGGGGGAGGGAGGGGGGAGGACAGGGAGGGGTGAGGACAGGGAGGGGGGAGGGGTGAGGACACGGAGGGGGGAGGACAGGGAGGGGGGAGGGTGGAGGACACGGAGGGGGGAGGACAGGGAGGGGGGAGGGGGGAGGACACGGAGGGGGGAGGACAGGGAGGGGGGAGGGGTGAGGACAGGGAGGGGGGAGGACAGGGAGGGGTGGATTAAGAGCTGGGGGAGAAGGAGGGAGAAACAGAGGAGAAGAGTGAGGGAGGAGGAGGAGGAGGAGGAGCCTGTACTCAGCACAGATAGACCACTCCTCGCAGCTAATGTCAAAGGAGTTAATGGGTTTACATCCAGAGGTATAGTTCCAGCCTCACCACTGGCCACCTACAAACCCTGAGATGAGTCCCTGTACACAGACGACTAACACAGACCATGTCTACTACACTAAATATACTGCTTCTACTGAATGGTCTAACCCTAACCATCTGAACGTCAAATACAAGGGAGAATATTTAGCACTGTACAGTACTACAATATACAAACCCCATAGGAGCCGTCACATGGACCGTTTCGAGAGCACTGCACTGATACTGAGAGGGGACCCCAGCAGACTGAGGGATCTACCAGTTGAAATATCCTCTACACTTAGGGGAAAGCACCAGTAATACTTATATGGTCTCTGTCACCAACGCAAGCCTCTGTTTATCTCCTGTGGGCCGGGTTGTGTGCGTGTGTTTGTGTGCGTGCGCATGTGTGCGTGTGTGTTTGTGTGCGTGCGCATGTGTGCGTGTGTGTGTGCGTGTGTGTGTGTGTGTTAAACAGAGGGTTGGTTTAGTGACGCTGACGATCCACATCCTCCATCTGCTTTTACAACCTATTAATTAGAGCACTGCTATCACAGTCCTGGTCTGTGACTCTCTGTTCCTCCTCCCTCCCTTTCTGCATCTCCCTCCCTCTCTCTCCTTCTCCCTCCCTCTCTCTCAATCTCCTCTCTCTCCCTTTTTCTTTGTCTCTCCCACTCTCTCTCTCTCTCTCTCTCTCTCTCTCTCTCTCTCTCTCTCTCTCTCTCTCTCTCTCTCTCTCTCTCTCTCTCTCTCTCTCCATCTCCCTGTCTCTCCCTCTCTCTTTCTCCATCTCCCTCTCTGTCCCTCTCTTTCCATCTCCCTCTCTCCCTCTCTCTCCCTCCCTCTTTCCCTCTCTCTCCATCTCCCTCTCTCTTTCTCTCTCCCTCTC
>NC_085025.1:4529520-4637020 GCF_963692335.1 Osmerus eperlanus
TACTGTTGGGATGCACAGCTGGGATCTATGTGTGTGTGTGTGTGTGTGTGTGTGTGTGTGTGTGTGTGTGTGTGTGTGTGTGTGTGTGTGTGGAAGCATGCCTGCTGTAAAAAAGCTTCTGTCTGCTGCTACATTTCGAAGTGACTGACCCCTATCAAACTAATGTTTACAACCTGGCATTACCATGCTTGGAGGCTAGTTCTATGTAAAGTACTTGCAGAGGTGGGTTCTCCTCTCTGTTATTAACTCTTGAGTAGCAACACCTGGCTGCAGAAGTAGACCTGTTAGAGTCAGAGCAGAACACGCTGGAACATCTACAGCTTTGACGGCAGGAGGGATAACAGGACTCTTAAAGGTCAGTTGTTTTATGGCTGGGAAAGACTGGAAGACATGAAGCGAAAAAGCCAAGGCAGGTTTTAGAGGCAGGTCAATGCAGCAAGGCCTCAGCCTCCATGTCAGGCACACTTATCTAGTGAGCCACCAGGGTGCCCCAGAGTCAGTTCATGTCTAAACAGTATTATAATCCACAGGAAGGATACCAACTACTTAAATAACTGTTCCCCTTAACATGCCAACGAAGAGGAAAGAAGCATTGAAGTTTTGTCTGGAGAAGATCAGAGGTACAAGGTACAAGGTTAAGTCACGCTGGCTCGATAAATATAGCTCACCTTGACTCCTACAGGGGTAAACAATCTGTGATGTCACAGCGATGATCCCTGGGCCAGGATGAAGACAATAAACAGAAGTGGCTCAGCAGCAGCAAGCGACATCCCATAATATAACCCCGCAAAACACACAGGACGAACACCCACGACACCCAAGATGAATAATTTCAACTTTACTCTGAATTGAAAATGTACACATTTGTGTAGAGAGCATAATAAATCATGCAGAAATGGGTGTTTAGAGAGGATGAGGAACAAAACGGAGCTTACCCCCCACATGCCCCCCCCCCCCCACGGCTATACGATCTCCTTCTCAGCAACATAAATCCATTCCACACCACTCACTGTCACTGTAAACAGCTGGAGCACATGTTTTATGGCAGTCCAAACAGAGCCCTTCAAGATCAGGCTGGATGAAGGCCCCCTCCTCTCTCTGCAGCACTGTTTCAGACCAGCCTGGGAGAGGCTACAACATTCCCCATCCAGGTGCAGCCCTGTGGTATAAACCAACTTAACCCCTCACCTCCCTCCCTTGATCCGGGCTAATGGGAGGCCATTAGAGGAGCACAGGGGCCAACCAGCGATGAGTGCTGCGCTTTCAGCTGTGCTCCTCCGTCCCGGCTGCTAACACTGGGCACTGAGATCATCAAAAGAGGGAATCTCCCCCATATACGTTTTAATCACGCGCTTTTTGGTCACGGATTTTCTCACCATTCCAGGCAGCGCACATGTCAACACGCACACACACAAGAAACACTTACACACACAAGCACATAGATTTACATACGTGTACCGTACACACACATCGACACACACGTACTCCCACAGATTCAGACAAACACACAGCTGCCTGGTACTGTAGATAAGGCTCCTGAGCTAAGGGGAGGGGGGGGGGTGAGAAAGGGGGATGGTGGGGGATAAGGAGGGATGCGGGGGGTGAGGGAGGGGAGGGGCGAGAGAGGGGCGAGAGAGGGGGGAGAGAGGGGCGAGAGAGGGGGGAGAGAGGGGGGAGAGAGGGGGAGAGAGGGCGAGAGAGGGGCGAGAGAGGGGGGAGAGAGGGGGGAGAGAGGGGGGAGAGAGGGGCGAGAGAGGGGGGAGAGAGGGGCGAGAGAGGGGGGAGAGAGGGGCGAGAGAGGGGGGAGAGAGGGGGGAGAGAGGGGCGAGAGAGGGGGGTGTCTCTACAGGACGTCCTGAGAATACACAGCTTCTAAGACGAGTCACACACCATGTCAACACAGACCTAAACACACACAGGTCATCACATACAACACGTCGAACACGCTAGGAAGCACAAACAACATGTCTAATATGCTATGACTCACACACAACACATATGTATACTGCCCAGCACCGGAAGACTCTGTTGCAGATGTACTGACTAGGAAAATCTGAAACACATGACAATTAGGTCATGCTTTTTCATTGTCGGAGAATACATAGCAATTAGTAGGTGAACTCATAGTAACAAGGACTATTTTACTGGTAAGTCCCTTTGAAGTTAGAACAAAGTTTTTCCCATGTTTAAGCAACAATGCCTGAGAGAGGATGTGATTTATTGCTTCCTAATGTTGCAGTTAGTTCACACATGATGGGCATAGATTTGTCTAGATAAAGCTGATATTAATCTAATGTCATGAACATTAGAGGCCCTGCCTGGACAGCCTGCAGCATCGCTGGCTAAATGGCCTGGTCTAACGATGTCATTAGCAGCACAGACACGCGGATGAAACGGCCTCTCCATTTCCCTAACGGCTGTACTATAGGAAGAGAGGCAAGGTCTTCTCAGCATTGTTTTTCCTCCTGTGTGTGTGTGTGTGTGGTGTGTGGGGGGGGGGGGGGGGCGTCTGTGTGTGTGTGTAGGGGAGGGGGGGGTGTCTGATTGTGTGCGTGTGTGCGGGGGGGGGTGTCTGATTGTGTGTGTGTGTGCGGGGGGGGCGTCTGTGTGTGTGTGTGTGTAGGGGAGGGGGGGTGTCTGATTGTGTGTGTGTGTGCGGGGGGGGGGCGTCTGTGTGTGTGTGTGTGTAGGGGAGGGGGGGGTGTCTGATTGTGTGTGTGTGTGTGTGTGTTTTGAACGTGTTTGTCCCAGACTTGGACAGGGAGGGGTCGTTGTTTGCCTGCTGCTCTTCCCTCTGGTTACTCTGTTGTTCCCAGCCACCCAGTACACAACACATCCCATTACTGCTCTCCCTCTCACACAGACATATACTCACTCACTCACACGAGAGAGAGAGAGAGAGAGAGAGAGAGAGAGAGAGAGAGAGAGAGAGAGAGAGAGAGAGAGAGAGAGAGAGAGAGAGAGAGAGAGAGAGAGAGAGAGAGAGGAGAGAGAGAGAGAGAGAGAGAGATTGAAGGACCCTTTTGGATGTGTCTAATTGTTCTCTCTTCATTGTGTTTATTTGCCAACATGCCCCATGGTGCTGTGCCTGGCTGCAGCCAATGAGAGGCCGGTTTGATTGGATCTGGCGTGTTGCCCTGAGAGAGCAGGTGCAGCCCCACTGGAAGATAAGAGCACATCCACAGATCTGCTTAAGCACAGGCTCAGATGGTTCACACACACACACACACACACACACACACAGAGCAGTGCATGACACACCAACCTTCAGAGAGGATTACTGGGGGGGGGGGGGGGGGGGTGAGATAGGGCGTTATTTTCGCTGCACCAGTTTGCGTTTATGTGTTTGTGTATGTGTGTATGTGCATGGGTGTGTGGGTGCATGTGGGTGGCATGTCCATGGGTGTGTGGGTTTGTGCATGTGTGTGGGTGCGCGTTGGTGTGAAAGTGTGTATGAAGGTGTGTTTGTGCGTGTGCGCGTGCGTGGACTGCGTGTGTATGTGGGTACTCGTGGTGTGCCAGGGCTCCTGTGCGACCTCGTGGAAAATCCTACTCGGTGCTTTCCTGTGGGTCTCCATTATCAGCCATCGTTCATAAGGCAGCCTTTCCCCTCTCCTTCCTCCTCTGCTTCCTCCTCTTCCTCCCCTCCTCCCCTCCATCCCCCTTTCACATTCATCTCCATCCCATGAATCACTGTTACCACGGGAGCGCAAAGTACAGTGGATGTCCACCACTGTTCACGCACTTCTAAATGACTCCCATACTAACTCCCAGCTCAGAGTGAGATCATGGTTCTTCTCAGTGCTGTGAGAGCAGCAGTGCCAGTCGGAACGTTACTTCACCTGAGTCCGGAATGGCACCAGGCATTCATTAGGCATGAACTATGGTGATTATGCGATATTACAGTGTACTCGGAAACCGAATGACTCAGATACACAGTCATTTTAGCACGAGCCAACTGATGTCAGTAGATGCTTGCCAGAGTTGAGTTTGTTCAACTATGTTTCCGTTGGCAACAAATTGGGTCAATATTACTAGTATAAGGCATTGCTGTTCTCTAGAATCTTAAGACAACCCTTTTAGGACAAAATAAGTTGTGCAGGTTGTGCAACATGATCTCACATCAATATGTCTTTAGGGCTGGAACAGTTTGTGGTTATATGGTTAATTTAATCTGATAGACAACAAGATCTTTCTATGATAGTTGAATAATTACCTCCAGGGTGATATTTCAACAGGCTTGCTGGAAAATGCAATTTGTAGAAAAAAAAATTATTCTCAGATTGTTAAAGTTAGATTAGCTAAATTAAGTTTTGAATTCCATCATAAAGGTCATACATATGACGTCAAGGTAAAGTATTTTTACTGTACATATACTGTACAAGTACATTTCTTGTATTCCACATATCATTTTATATATTCCTATGCTATTTGCCCATACTGCTCGTTTTATTGAATTTGAGTTAAAGCAAGACACCCAGCGAGAGAGGAGGCCTGGGTCTCAGTGTGACCACCCTGATTAGATAAAGCTTAACTAAATAAAGCTGTGCTAGCGAAGGCCCGTGGAGGCAGCATGCTGTTGAAGGAAGCCCACGTCTCCAGCAGGACAAGCCAAACAAACCGTCTCTGCTCCTGAGGGCAGGGATGAAAGATGGCAGCCCACGTCAACAAATCCAGTGAGCGTGCGGATCAGAGGTGGGCCCCGACCGATCCACTCATCTGTTCCTCCGTGTGGCCGGGCGGAGGACAGGGGTGAGGGGTGTTTGTAGGCAGGAGACGGGCTCTGTGAGAGGAACGACGAAGACAGAAAAGGGAGGATGAGAGACAGAGCGAGGAAGAGAGAGACAAGAGAAAAGGGAAGCGGGAGAGGGGTTGAGTGAGAGAGAGTGGTGAGGTTTAAAGAGAGAAAGCGAGAGTGGAATAGAAAAAAAGAGAGTGAAAGAGAGAGAGAGCATGGAAGAGAGTGAGAGAACATGGAAGAGAGAGAGAGAGAGAGAGAGAGAGAGAGGAGAGAGAGAGAGAGAGAGAGAGAGAGAGAGAGAGAGAGAGAGAGAGAAGAGAGAGAGAGAGAGAGAGAGATGAGAGAGAGAGGAGAGAGAGAGAGAGAGAGAGAGAGAGAGAGAGAGAGCAACTTCGGCAGAGAAAGATCCCTGATACATGACTAATCTTGTTGGCTCCCAGACTTGATCCACTATAAATCTGCGTATGGGGAGAGCAGTGAGGAGAGCACAGCGTCCACTACAGGACGTGACACTGAGCATGTGCGGGGGGCTCGATAGAGAGTCAAAAGGCCGATGAGAAAAAGGAAAGAAAATAAAGAGAGGGAGGAAAGGGAAGCACTTAGGTGTGCTTGATATCCTATCAGGAGTAATACACATATCTCAGCAATGGAAAAACACCAGAGCAAACTAACATGAATGGGATTCACTGTGGAGCTCAATGGAGAGCTTCAACCCAACCGAGAGCATTTGGTTGGGATAAAAGTAGAGATCAAACAGTGGATGAATAAAGACTTGGAAACAATACCGAGCTCTCTGTGTGTGTGTGTGTGTGTGGGAGCCAAATATACGGCAGCAATTTAAGCTCCTTTTTTGTTCTTGAAAATTCTCCTCAGATGTTGGAAACAGGACTAAAAGACGAAGGGAGACAAAACAAACAGCAATTAGGATAGTTTACGTATTAGCTGAAAAGCACACTATCCCCTCATTAGGAAACATCTGCCATATTGATGTACGAGTCCAGGAAGAGACAAATTCCTTCTATCCCTGTAAAACAAACCTCTGCAGGGGAGAGTTAGCTAACCGTCCAAACAACTCACCATCACCCTCATCCACCCCCAAAAACATGATCAGGCCCTAAAACGGACCAACACACACACACACACACACACTCACATGCAACACACATGTGCACATTCTACACTGCAGAAACAGACAGAGCCTCTATCACTGGTTCTCAGCTGGGAACTCCAGCGCTGTGCCCGGCAGGGCCAGGGAAACAGACATCTCTTCTGGTGGTGAGAGCCCCTGTGTGTCTGGAAAAGAAACAACAAACGTGGCTAAGTTTGTCTCCTGCTCCTAGCAGATTATGTCCAGATATGAGGTCTGGGGTACAGGAATGCTGCTGACAGCCAAAGAGAGACCCCAAGAGAAGATAGAGAGACACAACAGAATAAAATGTATTGAGTGATAGACAGACTTTCTGCTCCAAATGTTCGGTGTACTGTAATGCACCTCTGACTGGGAGGTAGAGAGAGGAACTGCCAGAGGACTAAAAATGATGTACAACCTCACTGATTCTTAAGAATAACATCCTTGGTACATGTTCATGAAATGAATCAAACTTTAAATCAGATCTCAGATTGGACAAATGAATCAGTCAAATCTACAATGAGCCCTTTGAGATGGTGACATAGCTTCAACTTTATATGAGGCAACCGACTGTTTAACACAACCTGGCACGTGTCCTTTCTTGTGTGTGTGTGTGTTCGCTCCGTGTGTGTGTGTATGTGAGTTTAAGTTGGTTGTAAATGTCCTGTAATGTGTGTATGGTTCACACTATACTGTGTACTAAATTCAGAAACGTTTATGAGCAAACCACAACGTGGAAGGTTGTTGGCTCTCCAGCGTGTTGTGCCGTAAACAGAGTCAGCGATGATGCTCGGCCTGTTGAGGGAGTGCGCCTCTGTTGTCATATCAACACTGAGGTGTTCGTTGCTCCACCGCAGGAACGAGACACAGAGAATTGTTTGTTGTTTTCCTCACAGGAGGAGAGGTGACCTGAGGGACTTTGAAGGTATTTAATTGAGGGTTTAGTGGGTTTAGAGTAAAAATATTGCACACTTGTTCAGAATCGTAAACAAACAGTAGGAGAAATTTTTCAGATACACGATTGTGCAAATGTGTTTTCTTCTTCAGTTCATCGACTACAGTTGGAGGGATAGTTGTGTTGCGCGACTAAACTTTTCTCTTTCTGTAACCACAAATTCCAAGGGAAAATTCGCTGTTGAAGCACGGCGGTTGGAACATAACTGAAAGACCTTTACACAATCCTTCATCCCAGACAGGAAATGTGTCTCTTCGCCACACTGAAAGATGTGATCCTTTCGAATGTTTACAACAACATCGAGCAATCAGTGTCTAGGGTCACGCGAACCTGGATGGACGGGATGGGACCTCTTAGTTTCAGTCATCTGAAAACATCCTCTTTGTTTTCCGATTGGGAAAAATCTCACAAACCCGTAGGTTTCTATTATTTTATTTTTTATTACTTTGGAAGCCAGTGAAATGTTTAAATACGGTTATGGTTGCATTCACACACCTAAGATTGTACATGAAATGGAAAGCGTTTTTTTCAAACAAGTGTGTTTACCTTAGCAGATGAGCGCACAAAGTCCAGACAAACCAGCATGTCATCGTATTTAAGTATTGAATTGTGAAACCAGTCTAAGCGTACAGAAAGCCAGATCCTGAACAGAAATCCAGTACACACTCGAGACTCATGTTGTACTGCTTGCGAGACACAAATGTAAAGCTATATTGGGAAAGTGAAGCTATAGCCTTGAGTTCCTCAACTTAAAGGGATTAATTTGGTGCAGGAGTGTTTCATGGGAGTGTGGTCTGTATCAAGACAGAGGAGGGAGATCAGAAGCCAGATTCTCACACAACTTGGCAAGAGCAAAGAATCATCTGTCTGGGTTGTGCCGAGAGAAGGTTGTAGGGCATTGTGTAAAACACACACAGAAACAGACAGACACACACACACAGAAACAGACACAGAAAGCAGAACAAGGGGAACTGTGGACACGCTCATTTCTTTAATGGTTACATCCTCCTACACACCCTTAACACGCACGCGCATGCGCACACATTCACTCTCCAGGCGTATACTTTTTTAAGTGAAACACCCAGATGCACCACTCCTCACACACAGAAATAATCTATTTTACACAGACACATTCTGTACACTTAACCAAACACACACACACACACACACAGGCTGTCTCCCCGCCTCTTCCAAGCAATCAGAGGCTGGGAATAGGAAGGATAGAGAGGAAGCAGGCAGCCATTCACAGGCTGGGAACAGGGAGAAGAAGAAAACACACCCGGAATTTACGAAGGAAAAAACAACAGCCTTCCAAAAATACCACCGAACCATCTCCGCAGATAAACAGAAATATTATTCCACCGTTGCTTAGGATGTCTCTTTTTAGTCTCTTCCTTTCCACCCCTCTTTCTCTGTGTCTTTCTCTCACTGCTTCCCTCTCTCCCTCCCTCCCAGAATACCAAGTCTGCAGAGCTAATTAGTAAACCTCATTAGCAGCTAGAGAGGAGGGAGTGATGCCAGCCTCATCAGGCCAGAGACCCAGCCCAGGCCAGGGGCTTCACCCCACCAGGCCAGGGGCTTCACCCCACCGGGCCAGGGGCTTCACCCCACCTGGCCAGGCGCTTCACCCCACCGGGCCAGGGGCTTCACCCCACCAGGCCAGGCGCTTCACCCCACCTGGCCAAGGGCTTCACCCCACCGGGCCACGGGCTTCACCCCACCGGGCCAGGGGCTTCACCCCACCAGGCCAGGGGCTTCACCCCACCGGATCAGGGGCTTCACCCCACCAGGCCAGGGGCTTCACCCCACCTGGCCAGGGGCTTCACCCCACCGGGCCAGGGGCTTCACCCCACCGGGCCAGGGGCATCACCCCACCGGGCCAGGGGCTTCACCCCACCGGGCCAGGGGCTTCACCCCACCAGGCCAGGGGCTTCACACCACCGGGCCAGGGGCTTCACCCCACAGGGATGAGTCTGGCTCCTTCCGTGTGGCGCTGCTAAGTGTTTAACCCTGTCCCTTCCTTCTCCGCCACAGCAGTTTACGTTACCTCTTCCTATAGGGCAGTGTGGTGGGGTCCACCAGCACCACTGTCACGCAAGCGCATCTCTAGGCTGTCGTCAAGTGCTTGGATACAGGTTTTCAGAGAAGGGCTAGCATGCATGCCTTGTTTGTTTGTAAATGTGTAAAGGACAGGGGTATGCGTTGGGGGCAGGGATTCACTCACACTCACACTAGGGCTCAGGAACCCAGACACCAGGTGACGTGAAGGACTTTTGAAGTCACCTGTGGGGGGTGGGGGGTCCTTTATGGAATGGCCCACATTACCAAGCCAGACCTGAGAAATCTGTGTTGCAATTCTGAGCTAAAAATACACATCCTCCATTGTCTTCTGGTTATCTGTGTCGGTTACTTGACCGGTCCGCTAAGTGAAAACGGCAGGATCGTCACGGTGACAGAGGATACCACGGTGACAGAGCCTTTCCTGTGGGTGATTGGCAAAGGTCGCTGACCCTGAGGTCATTTCCTCTGACCTTGGTTTCCTAATTGATTCAATTTCCCGACCAATGGCCTGCTATTAGGATTCTCTGACAGACTCGGAGCCAGACCTTACTTTCTTCATCATAATAAGGCCACTTTTCTAAGTCCATGGGGATGGCTGACTGTTAATTGTTCAAAATGTCAGCGTACCTCCACCCATTACACAATGAGTAATGCTCCCATCCATGTCATAATGACAGCCTGTCCACCCTAACCACCTCCATGACATCACCATCCCACTATGACATCATCACACCTCACCCGTGATCCACAGCAGATGTTGGTGGATGAAGATGAGAGGATGATGAGCGAGGAGAGTGGCAGTCCCTGTTACCTGTGGTAAAGGACACATAACGCAGGTATGAGGGTGTGACAGGCTCTCTGCGTCACCTACCTGACCTTCGTCCTGTCACCAGTCATATTATCATTATAGTCATTATTACCACATGGTGAGGTCACTTTGTTCCACCTTTGGACGTCAAGGGTGTCATTTTGGTTTTGCATCGGTGAAAGGGCCAGATGACAGTGTTTGAAAATAGTCAGGAAATAATCACCTGAGGTAAATAATAATTACGTGTTTTCATTAGGTGTCCACAGTTTTAGATTCATACTTGAATTCAGACTTTAAGAAACTTTATTTCAATAAGTTTGTTTTGCATTTGCCTTGTACTTAACAGGGGATATCGTCCTGTAGATGAAACTCATGCCCCTCTTTCATGTCTTAGTATCCTGCCAAAATACTCCACTTGCTCTGACGCACTAGTTACAGTTAGGTCCATAAATATTTGGACATTTACACAATTTTCATAATTTTGGCTCTGTATACCACCACAATGGATTTGAAATGAAACAATCAAAATGTGCTTTAAGTGCAGACTTTCAGCTTTAATTTCAGGGTATTTACATCCAAATCAGGTGAACGGTGTAGGAATTACAACACATTTTATATGTGCCCCCCCCCCTTTTTAAGGGACCAAAAATAATTGGACAAACTAACATAATCATAAATCTAATTGTCACTTTTAATACTTGGTTGCAAATCCTTTGCAGTCAATGACAGCCTGAAGTCTGGAACCCATAGACATCACCAGACGCTGGGTTTCGTCCCTGGTGATGCTCTGCCAGGCCTCTACTGCAACTGTCTTCAGTTCCTGCTTGTTCTTGGGGCATTTTCCCTTCAGTTTTGTCTTTAGCAAGTGAAATGCATGCTCAATTGGATTTAGGTCAGGTGATTGACTTGGCCATTGCAGAACATTCCACTTAGTTGCCTTAAAAAACTCTTTGGTTGCTTTCGCAGTATGCTTCGGGTCATTGTCCATCTGCACTGTGAAGCGCCGTCCTATGAGTTCTGAAGCATTTGGCTGAATCTGAGCAGATAATATTGCCAGAAACACTTCAGAATTCATCCTACTGCTTTTGTCAGCAGTCACATCATCGATAAATACAAGGGAACCAGTTCCATTGGCAGCCATACATGCCCACGCCATAACACTACCTCCACCATGCTTCACTGATGAGGTGGTATGCTTTGGATCATGAGCAGTTCCTTCCCTTCTCCATACTCTTCTCTTCCCATCATTCTGGTACAAGTTGATCTTGGTCTCATCTGTCCATAGGATGTTGTTCCAGAACTGTACAGGGTCTTTTAGATGTTTTTTGGCAAACTCTAATCTGGTCTTCCTGTTTTTGAGACTCACCAATGGTTTACATCTTGTGGTGAACCCTCTGTATTTACTCTGGTGAAGTCTTCTCTTAATTTTTTACTTTGACACAGATACGCCTACCTCCTGGAGAGTGTTCTTGATCTGGCCAACTGTTGTGAAGGGGTTTTTCTTCACCAGGGAAAGAATTCTTCAGTCATCCACCACAGTTGTTTTCCGTGGTCTTCCGGGTCTTTTGGTGTTGCTGAGCTCACCAGTGCGTTCTTTCTTTTTAAGAATGTACCAAACAGTTGATTTGGCCACACCTAATGTTTTTGCTATCTCTCTGATAGGTTTGTTTAGATTTTTCAGCCTAACGATGGCTTGCTTCACTGATGGTGACAGCTCTTTGGACTTCATATTGAGAGTTGACAGCAACAGATTACAAACACAAATACCATACTTGAAATGAACTCTAGACCTTTTATCTGCTCCTTGTCAATGAAATAACGAACTCCCATGAGGGAATAACATACACCTGGCCATGGAACAGCTGAGCAGCCAATTGTCCAATTACGTTTGGTCCCTTAAAAAGGGATATAAAATGTATTGTAATTCCTACACCGTTCACTTGATTTGGATGTAAATACCCTGAAATTAAAGCTGAAAGTCTGCACTTAAAGCACATCTTGATTGTTTCATTTCAAATCCATTGTGGTGGTATACAGAGCCAAAATGATGAAAATTGTGTCAATGTCCAAATATTTATGGACCTAACTGTACGTGTTGTAGACTGAGGACAGTTCCAGCTAATTCTGCTATCTAATGCAGCCCATTGTAAACGGCAGAATTCTGATTTCTTTGATTACCTTGTGACGATGTGTTGCTTTTACTGAAGATCTTAATCTCCAGCCGTGTCTGTTTATTATCTTTGGTGGTCGACATTTTCCCAATCCCATGTCTTATTTAAACAAGCATGTTCAGCTTTAATCACAAACTACTCTTTAAGGTAAATAAAACTAGTAAGGCTGTCAGACAGTCAAGTAACAAAACCAAGTTTGTGGTTTTGAGGCATGGTGCCTGCGTGTGTGTGTGTGTGTGTGTGTGTGTGTGTGTGTGTGTGTGTGTGTGTGTGTGTGTGTGTGTGTGTGTGACTGTACGTGTGTGTATGTGCAGATGTGTGTATGTGCAGATGTGTGTGTGTGTGTATGTGCAGATGTGTGTGTGTGTGTATGCGTGTCAGTGCCCCCACCTAGAGCATTATTACATTGGGCCAATCGGAGAACGGGACCACACTCTAGCACATCCTGTTTGACTTGACCTCAGAGGATATTCCCCTTTCCCAAGCAAACAAACCGCTGGGCTTTTGGATCGTACCAACGTCGGAGGGGAAGGGAGATGGGGGGTGTCTGGGTTAGAGGATCAGATGGTCGGGCTGAACTTTTGGATCGTACCAACGTCGGAGGGGAAGGGAGAGGACGGGAGATGGGGGGTGTCTGGGTTAGAGGATCAGATGGTCGGGCTGAACTTTTGGATCGTACCAACGTCGGAGGGGAAGGGAGAGGACGGGAGATGGGGGGTGTCTGGGTTAGAGGATCAGATGGTCGGGCTGAACTTCAGAAGCACAGAGAAGTCAGGAGAGGTATTCAAACAAGCAAATGGAGACAGACTCACTGATTGTTCAACCATGTGCCCCCAGCCCCCTACACCCCCCCCCCCCCACACACACACACACACACACACACACACACACACACACACACAGATGAATGTGTGCAACATTACCCAATCTGAGGTAGGGTCCTACGATTGGAAGAAAGAGTCAACTTAGAGTAGTGAGCAAATATGAAGTACAAAATGGCTACTTCATGTTACACCACCAGCTGAAGTTGCCCCCTTTGTTTATAGAGAACATATTTGAGTTGCCCCTATAGGAGAGGATATGGGATCATCTTACTCTCCCCAAATCTGTCCTTGGAAGAGGAAACCACCCAAACAGATCCCATCAGTATATTTGTGAGTTACCTTTCACTCTTGTGAAAAGGGTTAGGGTTAGCACAAGCCATCTGCACGTACAGCACAAGCAGTATCCTGCCCTGCCGTCATCCATTTTAAGTCGTACTCCTATGCCACTGACTCCATTATCCCCGCGGTGTTTGTGACGCTTTGCAGGGTGGACCACGCTTTGGAGGGAGGCTCCTGGGATTAACACTCTGTCCTGACACTAATCCCAGTGTGTCCAAGGCTTTGCATGGACACAGCATCCTCTTACTGAAACCAGCTCTCTCCGCTGTGGAGCAGTGGCACCGTGCCACAGGTCCGTCGGGCACGTCGAACATCTATTTCATGAGATTTGTTTACTCCCTGCTCGGCCTATGAGGTGACGTCACGTTGGTCAAAGTCAAAGTGAACTTCTCGTTTGAACTTTGATAGCAATAAAGAATGAGGAATAAGGAAATGCAGAATGATGACTAAATGTTTGAATATCTTTTTCAGACAGACAGTTGTGTGTACATATCTCCAGGGTGTGGCTGGGGTTGGCTTAAAGGTGTCAATTCTTTCATCATGTGGTAAACCTCTTATTATACAGCAGGAGGTCCCTCTCTAAGCTACATTCTCCATCTCTAACACACGTTTCATCAATTCAATCTGAAAGCATTACCAGAGCGGAGCTGTCGTCTGAACCGAATGAATAACCCAGAGCCTCCACAGGTTTTAATTGTCATTCAGGGGGCTTTTATCAAGTTCAGGTGCTGCTGCTTTCTAAGAGAGAGATGGGGCTATCTTTAGCCTATAGACTGGGTTTCCATGGAGACCGCAACGAAGGGCCGTAAACGCAGCAAATTTATGCAACCTATATACTTAGAGGAGCAAGACTGTCAGCGAAGCCACCATGAAGGGAGTGGATTCTGGAATTAATTTACATGTGTTTCCAATACACTTAACTGTAGCTGGACTGTTTCACCTTAAACTGTAAAAATGTAAATGTAAACCATTAGCTTGCATTACGTTTGTCCCTCTTGAAACCGCTGCATTGTGTAGGGCTGGTTTCCTGAATTTCATCATCCTAAACCATGACCCTCACAGCTGCAATGACAACTCAGCTATTCAGATGACTTTACTGATCCCAAAGGCAATTAGTTTGCAGCTTACCCAGTCCATACACACAATTTAAAAAAAACTCACAGGCGGGTATATGTCAAAGGCTCAGATCAACATACAACGGTTAAAACATTTAGGAAAAATGAAGACATAAATGAAACATAGTATATAGTACAGTTCATAGGCCTTACTGTGGACATGGAAAACAAGGAGTCATGTCCCAAGTGACAGTCTCAACACTGCCTTCAGTGTGACCGTATTAACCACCCTCATTCAAGGAGCATTTGGTTCCATGGACAGGCCGGGATCTGCGTTGAAGATGACATCACCCTCGCCTCAGGTTATACAGTAGGTAAGTTATTTAGCTAAACAACGTGGCTGTTCATGTTGCCAGTGTCCTAATGGAAATGCTGGGATGCTGCGGGTATAGGCTGCTGTTTACTAAACAGAGCTCATTTTGAAGATGGTATGAAAGTTCCAAAACAGGGCCGATGGGCGGTACGGACGCCACTGTACCGCTGTGAAGAAAAGGCTGGTCTGGTTCTAGAACAGCATCATGTTCTCTCAGACGTCACTGAGGGAATGGACCTATTGGACAGAACTCTTTTTGGTTCACGGAACTCTCTTTGGTCACAGGAAAATGTCACAGAAGAATGGGACTGAGCCGGTGAAGGTTATGGGTCAAGATATCAAAAACACCGTTCCACATCTCAGACTAAAGCTCAAGACAATGTTTCAGTAGAGCTGGATATAACTAGAGAACATAGCCACTCCAGAGAGACCCAAAACCACAGGGCCGACTCCCTTTCTATGACCTTTTATGGAGGTCATCCTCTCACTTCCTTAATAGAGCTGTTTCCAGGGCGACGAATGAGTTGTCGTTCCTGTCTGGATCAGGGGTTTGAACCTGGGGGTCTTACAGCACCCTGTTAACCCTCCTCTCTCTGCGCCAATGTCAATCTGTTCCAACATATTGGCCTTCTTTCACTTAAATCAAGATTTACTCTACTTTTACGACAGAGCGCAGCTGGACTTCAAAAAGGGCTTGCTCTAAGGCCCAGCAGCCTTGGGTGAGCAGAGCTGGGAGCCAAAGATCAACACTTCAGGGGGTCTGGCGGATGACAGCAGTGGACCACATAGACCGGACCTCATGTCACACAGCAGCCTTTCAAAACAAGCCCAGTTATACTGCAAGATTTAGAGACAGGTCGGTTAGATGCCATTCTCTCAGCCCGTTACATTGAGAACTATTCAGATGGCTTTCATTTTATCACGGCCCCACTATATAGGAGAGAAGAAAACACATCCAGCTATAAAGGGAGAAAACGTCATGGCATATTGTTTGATTCAACAGCATTCCTTGCATTCCATCTACAACAATAGATATTCTGGTGGCTGTGCTCCAAACAGTCGGCTGTGTACACTTTCTTGTTAGTGGATCACAGCTTTCGTGAGAACCGCCAGAATGGTGAGAAAATAATTGAGTGGAAAGGGGGGGGGGGGGGGTTGTTTGTCACAAACAGAAAGAGAACAGAAGCAGTCCAGGCCCAACCCGCCTCAGCTAGACCTGCCCAGAACCCCTAGACCCCAGCTATACCTACCCAGAACCCCTAGACCCCAGCTAGACCTGCCCAGAACCCCTAGACCCCAGCTAGAGCTGCCCAGAACCCCTAGACCCCAGCTAGACCTGCCCAGAACCCCTAGACCCCAGCTAGACCTGCCCAGAACCCCTAGATCCCAGCTAGACCTACCCAGAACCCCTAGACCCCAGCTAGACCTGCCCAGAACCCCTAGACCCCAGCTAGAGCTGCCCAGAACCCCTAGACCCCAGCTAGACCTGCCCAGAACCCCTAGATCCCAGCTAGACCTACCCAGAACCCCTAGACCCCAGCTAGAGCTGCCCAGAACCCCTAGATCCCAGCTAGACCTGCCCAGAAGCCCTAGACCCCAGCTAGACCTACCCAGAACCCCTAGACCCAGCTAGACCAGCCCACAATCCCCAGACCGCATGCTCTCTCACTGAGAACAGTGAGACCAAGGGAGGGAACATGGGGATTTTTAGGGGTTAACACTCTCTTCTCTCCTTCATTCCCCATTCTTCACTTCTCCCCCCATCTTTATTCCCCCCCCCATCAGTTTGACCCCAGACCCCCCTCCCCCCACGGGCCGGCGGAACACTGGGGCAGGAAGTGGACACCAGGACGTGAAGTCTGGTCTGGGAGACCCTGCTGTGTTGACTGAAAGCTGGAAACCCTTTGATGCACGGTTTCAATGCATGCAGATCCCCAGTTTGTGGTTCCAGACCTGGCATGAACAGTACCAGAGAACTGGGTTTGTTCTGGGTCAAGCTATTCTCTGGAGCTGCAGAATGATGCAATGTCAGCAAAGGAAATCACAGAAAAACACATCAGAGAAACCACAAAAAACACTTGCTGACAGTTTCTCAGACTCTCTTTGGACTTGTGGGTTAGCGCGGACATACAGGCATTTCATGCGACATGCTGAAATCTTACAGAGTGAGTGCAGCTTATCAGATAGTTATTAAGGGTGGGGGAAAAAATAGATTCACATTTGAATCGCGATTCAGTCTTCTAGCAATTCACATCAATTCACAAATGTAAAAAATTATGTTGGATAAAAAAATAGCGAATCGATTTCTTGACCCCAAGAATCAATTCGAATCGAATCGTGAGGTACCAAAATATAGTTATCATCTCCAGAACAATTATGGGTATCTGTTACTGATATCTGAGTAGACAAATAGCAATAACTGAATGATTTGCAGATAACGAAAGTGAGATGGAAGAGAAAGAGAGAGGGCGAGAGAGGGCGAGAGAGAAAGAGAGAGGGCGAGAGAGAAAGAGAGACGGCG
The DNA here is from genome assembly GCF_963692335.1 of Osmerus eperlanus. NCBI lineage: Eukaryota > Metazoa > Chordata > Actinopteri > Osmeriformes > Osmeridae > Osmerus > Osmerus eperlanus. Next base: position 4,546,498 of record NC_085025.1, read on the forward strand.
AGAGAGAAAGAGAGAGGGCGAGAGAGAAAGAGAGGGGGCGAGAGAGAAAGAGAGAGGGCGAGAGAGAAAGAGAGAGATCATGGCCTGAATCTGAGCAGACAGAATTATGACCCAAAGGGTCTGTTTCAGCTGGTTCAAGACTAGCTTGTCATTTGGCTTTCCGGGTACTGCTGGAAATGTAGTGTTATCATCTGTGCTTGGTTGTTGAACCTCCTATAAACTGCACATGTGACATTCTTTATGGCGGTTTTATGTCAGCTGAATTGGAGACATATGGCTTTAAAGGAGATAGCACAGGTAATATTCACCATTAGAGAAAATTATATGGCAGAGGTGCAATAAAGGCTGCAATTTTCAAATCATAGCACTACCTGTCCACCCCTATCAGATCAACGAAATAACAGATTGGAAGTAGGTTGGTGATACCCAAAGTCAACAATGGAAAAAAATTATATGAAGAACATTTTATTATTTTATTTTTTACAAATAATGGCAAACAGTGCAAAGTGTTTGAATTCAAACAGATCTATATTCAGGCACATAATCAGGTCTTCACTTATTAGACAGTCCATCCAGCCAGAAAGCATACAGTACTATCCATAAAGTTCTCTTTTAACTATTTCCAACCATAAATAGACAATGAACAGGGCAATGAAAACAGATGACATGTTGATATCAGAGCTGGGTAGTCTTGAGTAAACACGCAGACAGGCCGACACGCTACAAGCACCACGTCTGAGCATAGTATCTCAGTGGGCCCTTTATAGAAGTAACAGGTGTGTCAATAAGCCATGCTCAGAACCAACTCACTCTGTCTGCCCCATGTAAACACAGCAAACATAGGCTACTCTCGCTCTGCACTCTCGGCAACCCACAGATAGCTACCATCTGAAGACAGATGGAGTACAAACAGGAGGTCAAACGGAGGCTTAGGAATAGAACAGTGGCCAGTTGAACAAGTAGAATTGAGAAATTAAAAATAAGACTTTAAACAAATAATGTTTGAAGATTGATTACCCCCCTTTTTCTTTTCTTTTTTACATTTTATAGGCAAAAGTAAAAAGGGAAGGCCTTAATTTGAGTCTTTCTGTCATGCATGGCTTCCTGGTGGGGATTGATTGAGCTCTCATTTTAAAGATATAGGCCTACAGCTTTTAGCACGTAACTTGATTCTGAAAACAATTTTACAACAGAAAATCAAGTATGCGTCCAATTGTTTTCCAAATGGAACTGTAATAACATGTTGAACGGGGGACGGGTTGTTTTCATCCTTATTCTTTAAGTATAACTTATTTTAGAGTTCTCTTCCCCTGGAACAGATTTCATGTTCCAAATGAGGGGGGCTGTCGCTGTCTTGGTGTGTGGGGTTGCATCAAATTCCCCTTTTTTGCTCTGTTAAATTGCTGCACCAGTCCACAATTGACCGGTGGGGATCTCATTCTATTATGACTGTAACTGTTAGCTGCTCCTGGTATTCTCTAATCCCTGCTCTCCTCTCTCTGTCCCCCCCCACACACATCCCTTGTGGTGTGGGGGGTTTGAGTTGTCAGCACCTGCCTGGTCGTCGGTCAGCCAACGCTGGACCTGGTCGCGAGTCTCCCGGTCCTGTCCTACATCTATAAAGTTGAATAATGGATTTTGGTGTTTTAAAAACCCATCGACACTGTATGACTATGTTTAGCCTGTGTTCTGCTCCTCTCTCCCACCAACCTTCTCTGGAGAAGGGGATCCCTCTCTGAATTGCTCCTCCCAAGGTTTCTTCCATTTTTTTTCTCCTGTTGAGAGTTTTTTGGGAGTTTTTCCTTGTCTTCCTTGAGGGTTTAGGTTGGTTGAGGGGCAGTTCTATGGGCATATGTGAAGCCCTCTGTGACATGCTTGCGTGTAAAAATGGCTATACAAATACATTTGATTTGATTTGTTGAAGGAGAAGACGGGACAGTCTCCCATCTACAGACTATAAACGGCATGCCCTGCCAGTCTCTCTCCAGATAGTAGGCAGAAAATAAAATTGTAACCATAGTTTGCGATCAAATAGGCCTAGCACATCCGATCAGATAATTAAAAAAACACAGTGTTCGTATATTGGCAAAACATCGGGAACAGCTAGCTACTGCATCCATGTACACCCACTCAGCCTGTCTATCTATGCACACGCGCGCTTTCTAGGATGCAGATTTCTTAGGATGCAAAATTCAACAGCAGTTTTATTAGAGGGTGGAAATTCGTCCAATCACCAATGAATAGTGTATAGGCCATCAAATTATGAGCGTTTTTAACCCTATGGCGTGGGAAATCCTATATGCAATTCCCGTGAGATGCTTAAGGGTAGGCCTATGGAAAAGAATAAGCCAATTTTACGGATGCAGGTGTGTGTGTGAGAGAGAGAGTGAGAGAGCTCATTTACATACAGCTGAATAGTTATGTCTCCCCCGCACATGAAACCCGCATGAGAACGAAGAGAGGGGGCACGCGTCCCAACAATAGGAGGCACGCTGCCGTTGAGCTGTAAAGACAGGGTGGGCAACATGCGGCACGCGCCGCTGAAAGACACTGGAGTAGCAAACCACTATAAAATCACACATAGCCTAGAATATTGGCAACATTAATTTTTTATTTGTAGTTGCTATGTGTGCAGGTGTTCGGTCACTTTTAGTACGTTTGATGTTTTCATAAATGTGGGTTATAATGTAGAAACCTAGGCCTAATTACTGGTGGAGTAACCGTTTGTCTTTCACAAATAAAAGCCTATAAATTATACTGCAGGGAAATAATGCCGTTCTGTTCTAAACGCACCTTGTGGGGAAAAAAAGAAGAAGACAAACGCGGTCAAATGAACCGACCTTTTAGCCGCGCCGCTGAGTAACCGGCAACCTTGGACCGGTTTGAATGGAGGCGCAAACATTTAAATGTTGATTTTTATTCTAAAGAAGTTTCATTTTGCCTGCCTGTCTGAATCAAAAAGTGTGTGGAAACAGTTGAGCGTTGTTGTGCGTCCTCCTCCCACGCGTAATAAATAGCCTACATCAACAGATGCCAGACTTGTTATTAATCGCCAAGTCGCCTACGATGGTCAGTCAGCATAGCGCTGCTGGGTATTAAATGTGTATATCATTGTTGTTGGGTAGAGGGGGTTGAATATGTAAAAGGGGCGGCGTTTGCGATTGATTGACAGTTTATGTAATGAGCACCACAGCGTAAGTCTATAAATTGAAGGAGGCGATACTCCACACTTCATTCACGAGTAATAAGACGACCGTTGTACATCCACGGCGCAAGATTGACGCAGCAAAAGTAGCACCAAAAACAAGCCAGTGGCACCAACCCAACACGAACCGACGTAACAATTGTGGAGTACTGTAAATGCAAGGTGCTTAGAGGTCAGAGAAGGATCAGACGTGGATATTGGTCTCGCTTCACCGCTTGGATAACCTGGGAATACGAGACGCGTCCTGGTGTTTTGGCACACTCAAAAGGGAGCTAAGGACACGCGGAGAGAGCGCGAGGAAGGATTTATACCCTTTTGTTGATTGAATTCACTCTTTTAGATTTTACTCCAACACATTGGAATTGTGGGCATTTTGGGGATATATTGGCGGGTGACGCGGCTGCCCTGGAGAAGTGAAAAGGATGGCAGCTTGGTTCACCTTTACCATCGCATTCAGCACTACGATACTCTCACAGGTAACAAGGAATTCATCTCCCTGGAGATCATGCACAGCAACAAGCAGATCTAGCCAGAGAGCCATTTGTTTGTAACAAAAATGCATTCGCTATAGCTATATTTAAACAATGTATTTTTTCTTTTCCTTTTAGGTATTTGGATCTGGTGTATTTGAGCTCGACCTTCATGAATTTAAAAATAACAAAGGACTGCTGGCGAATGGAAACTCGTGCAAACCCTACTGCAGGACTTTGTTTCGAGTGTGCTTGAAGAACTACCAAGTAGTGGTGTCGCCAGGTGACTGTATTTTTGGAAGTGCCGTGACACCGGTGCTGGGGACCAATTCGTTCAGCGCAATGGACGGTGGCACTTTTAGCAGACCTATTCGACTGCCGTTCAACTTTGGGTGGCCGGTAAGATTTTTTTTTACGTGTATCATTTGTTATGTTTCAGGCTGTGTTTAAGGAGTGTTGTTGCTCAACGGGACAGTTGTTATATTTGCAGGTCGCACTCGCAGGCCTAGTTAATCCATCAGGTAATACTCGATGAATAGGTACTAAGGGATGTTGTTTATCTCAAGTAGCAAATTGGCTAAACAGATGCGTCTTATGACACGTTTAAGTCATGTGTCTTTATGTGTAGCTAATGTTTAGAGCAGATGCCTAAATGAGCACCAATGTAGATTATTGTGCTTTCAAATTGGAAAGAGAAAGTGGGGTATTCGTGCTCATGCTGTGAATATCGTGTTTGAATGCACTTTAAATCATATGTTTAATATTATTATTTTTCACCTCCAGGGATCGTTTTCGTTGATAATTGAAGCTTGGCATTCACAGTCTGCAGATCAACCTGTAGGTAAGTGGATACATGGCCACTAGAGGGCGACGTTTCTACACATTTCACTACGATACTATAACTAATGTTTTTGAACACTTCAAAGAAAGGTATTCCACCCTTTACAGTACTTATCAGCTCACTATAAATGATTCATGGGAACCAGTCGCATATTGTTCTCCGTATTTTTCACATTTTCACGCCTCTGTCCTTTGTTGTCTGTTTAAAAACACCTTTTTCATTCTTATACTCAAACACAATTGAACTTCCTTTGGTTTATTTTTGGCGTGGGAAAGAGTTCTGGGCTTTGGTGAGAATACTCAGGCCCTGCCAAAAGCCACTGACTACATCTTCCTGTATTTTACACCTTTGGAAGGCAGGAGAATTCTTGGGAGTGTTTCATCTTACAGGAAGGACTAGGGCATTTTAATCTACATTCATCCTTTATCACAGCCATAGTGGGTTAAGGGCTTTTGTAAGGCGAACAACTGCATTAAGCTGTTGGGCACGAAGAAGAATGTGTTTGAATTGGTATGAAGAGAATGGATCATGGTCACGTAAATCATGCTATGATCTAACTTTTTGTCGGGGGGCCCCTAACTCTTACATTTCTCCTCTTTTTTTCTTTCAGACATGAACAATGAGGTATTGATCGGCTTCTTCGCCGTGCAGAGGCAGTTGGGCGTAGACAGCCAGTGGTCTCAGGACGTGTTGAGCAGCAAGCAGACAGAGCTACGCTACTCCTACCGTTTCATCTGCAACGAGAATTACTACGGAGAAAGCTGCTCCAAGATCTGCACGCCCAGAGACGACCGGTTCGGCCACTACACCTGTAACCATGACGGCCAGCTGTCCTGTCTGCCCGGGTGGAAGGGAGACTACTGCGAAGAACGTAAGCCACCATGACAACCACCACTCTCTCTTTGGTGTTGGTCACTGTCTCACTACGTGCACTGGCTTAGCCTAGATATGTGTCGACTCAGTCTCACACCTGTCTTGGGCGTTATTCGCTGTCTTCGCTGGTGATGCAGTATAGGCGTGGTGTGGGCTGTTATCGAGCCTAATGTATGCGGCTGTGTGACATCATCCTCTTCAAGTATCGTGGGTGACAGTGAAGGCGTAGGCCTTTAGGTGGCTGCGTGTACAGTAAGTGTACCAAGGCCTTAAGTGTGGTCTTTCGTGGCAAATGGAGTCGGCATGTGTTTCTTGATTAATTAGTTGAGTACACTTAGCTTGATTGTTAGGAGCAGCGGTGGAAGATTCAGTCTCAGACTCTTACTGTTGTTGTGTCTATGCCTTCTGGCGACCTGAAGGCACTAATATTGCTTGGTGTCTGACTCTTGTTATGAGGTACATGTTTTTGTATGTTATTGTGTGAGCAAAAGATTCAGGAAGTTGCCAATGAATTAGGTCAACCTTCTAGGCTGGAATTGAAGCCTAGGAATTCGTTTTGGAAGGGAGCTGACCAGGGATGGGTGGATGAGTTTTATTGAAGAGTGGAAACATATTGTTGCTTCAAATGTGTTTGAAGTAAGCCTCAGTCATTACACTCTCAAATACTGGGAGTATTTCTTCGTTTTGGAGGTTCCTGAATGGAACTCTAATTGCACGGGGCCTGGTGCCATTTGGCTAACAGTACAACAGGCGTATGTGTACAGGCCTAGTTTACCAAAACAAATGAATCAAAGGCCAGATTGAAGGATACATCATGAGGATAATCGTTACCATGTGCTGAAACCGCAGGGTGACTGCGGATCTGTCATCGATGTCACTTGGCGGTAAAACGAGTTCTATTTTGACTGTGGCACCAAATTCTAACCAGATGGGATCACGTGTCGTAACATCAATCTTTTAAAGCGGCCATGGGATAAGCACGTGCGAAAGATAAATTAGGTCATTCATACACTAAAACTCAAACTACACGTCTTTGTTTCTCTTTTTATCTATCTTCATTTATTTCTCTATTTTACTCGTACTGCATGGTAAACTTTGTGTAACACACTGGAACGCGCGTGCCAGGTAATTTAATCCCTGAACGAACGAGCGTCCCTTGAAGTAGCCTGGGCGGCAGCACGCGCCAGGGTTAATCGCAGCATTATTATCCGCCACACGCCAACGAAAATGGTAGTCCTCCTATTGTTGAATGTGCGGCGTAGCAGCTGCATATGTGGTTCGCGCAAACTACAAACAACAATAGGGACAGCTGTCTGCTATTGAAAGCAAGCATCTGTTAGGGACTAACCGGCCGTTTACCGTCGGTCGCCTATCGGATCCAAACCAGTGTCATCCAGGCCAACTGTATGTCTGACAAGTTTAGCACATGTGGTTTGCTTCATCCGGAAGCGAGCCCGGAACATGATCCAAAGATGAGAGACTCCAGAACTGGAGGCTTATAGGCAAAATGTTATTATCGTTGTTAAATGTTGATTTTGCACACTACTAGAATCCGACCATAATTATCTAACAGACAGTATCCTTGAGCCTTAAACATTTTAAGGCAACAGTATATTTTCTTATTTACCGATGAATTGACGTAAGAATGATGTGAAATAAGCAAGCCGTATTTGACATAAGTGATGTTATTTCTTTGATGACTAATTTTTTATCTGTGTGTGTCTGTCTTCAGCGATCTGCCTGAAAGGCTGCAGTGAGGGGAATGGGAACTGTTCCATGCCTGGAGAGTGTGTGTAAGTACACCACAATGATGGATGATGATTTGGATGACGAGGATCTGAAGTGTGAGTGTGTGAGCTGCACATTTGACAGGATCAAAGTAGCTGGCTAAAAGCTCATTCTGATCTCCCATCAACTCTTCAACAGAAAAAGAACACCCACTTTCATTCCTGTTGGGGAACAGTTCGCCTGCACAAGCATGCAGCCAGTCACATAATGTCAAACTCACTCTCTCTCACACACACACACACACTCTTACTCGGTCACTCACACACTATGTGAGAAAATTCCTGGCTGTCTAGTTCATTCCTCTCTTCTTTGAAAGTCGTGAGGAGGCAGGGGGTTACTTAGCGCTGTGCAGGGAATTTGATTTCACTGTGAAACATGAGAGAAGAGAACCATTCAGCTCTGTTGTTCTGGTTACTGTCCAGACTCTAAGCCTGTCTAACACACAGCTCTTATCTGTAGCTTTGAACTGGGATAAATAAACTGTATGTGGATGCACTTGGTCTACCATCGTCAATTGCATGGTCATAAAACTGTGGTCGATTAAAACACGGCCCAAAAAAACAGGTCAGTTTAGTAAGTAGACTGCACTGGGTTATGTTCGCTGATGAATGCTTGTTTTGAGTGTGGTCTGGGACAGTCTGTGTCCGTGTTGTGGGGTGAGTAGTAGACACTGACCTCAATGTGTGTTGTGTCTCTTAGATGCAGAGACGGCTGGCAGGGGATGTTCTGTGACGAGTGCAAGAAGTACCCAGCCTGTAAGCACGGTACCTGCCAGCAGCCCTGGCAGTGTAACTGTAAGGAGGGCTGGGGAGGCCTGTTCTGTGACCAGGGTAAGAACAAACAAGCCCAGCTTACATGAGCTAGTCTTTACTCAAACTGTACCTCTCAGGCTCAGTCTGCCAGACATGGATGAAGCCTAGGCTTAGACTAAAACCGTTGACCGTGAATCTCTTCATCTCCCCTCCCAGACCTGAACTTCTGCACCCACCACCGCCCCTGTGTGAATGGGGCCACCTGCATGAACACGGGTCAGGGCAGCTACACCTGCACCTGCCTGCCGGGGTTCACAGGGGTCAACTGTGAGCTGGAGCTGCAGGAGTGTGACAGCAACCCCTGCAGGAACGGAGGACTCTGCACGGTGAGGCTCTTCACCACAGCCCTCACGCTGCTCTGCCCCGACACACTGGACTACGGCACTGAACCAAACTTGACTTTTCTGTTGTTTACCCTATAATACATAAGACTGTCACTACACGGCTGACTAGACAGCTTGGCAGAAACATAAATATGCAGAAATGTCACCCAAAGCAAGAGGACAGTTTTATCTATTTATTTTTATTTTTTATCTTTAGACTTATCTATGAGGGATGTGTTGAAATGACTGACTGTCGTGTGTGTGTGTGTGTGTCCTGCCCTCCCCAGAACCTGGACCCAGGCTACGTCTGCTCCTGTCCCAAGGGCTTCGCAGGGACTCACTGCGAGGAGAGCCATCTGGTTTGCTCCGACTCCCCCTGCTTCCACCACGGCTTGTGTCACGAGAAGGACAACGGGCGCAGCTACGTGTGCGAGTGTCCCCGCGGCTACACCGGACTCAACTGCGAGAAGAGAGTGGACAAGTGCACGTCCCTTCCCTGCGCCAACGGTACGCCCCCTTCCCCTCTTTGACCCCCCCTTCCCCTGTCTGATTTCCTCAGGCTGGACATGGTGTGGAACAACAGGAATCACTGGAAACTCTGTGTCTGTCCTCCATGTAAACACGCGGTGGCTTCCAGCACTGTGGCCTGCGTGTCACCAGCGTAGGCTGCTGTGGATGTTGAGGGGAAAAGTCTCAAATGTTACTTGGGTTTGGTTCCTCTGGTGACTCAAACGCTCGGAAGTTGACAGGACTGGTTTTGTGGTTTTGAAAGATCTGTGCAGGTTTGATAGCTTGTAAGATCAGCTCATTTGCGAGGCTGTGATCGTTTTGTTTTCTCTAAAACGTACAACTCACAATGCCATGTTCTTCGCCTGTCAGTTCTGCACATGTTCCTGCTGTCTTTTGATGTTCTAAGCCCTGTCTTCTCCACAGGTGGTCTGTGTGTGGTCCACAGTGGCGTGCGTGTGTGTAGCTGCAAGGCGGGCTTCGCCGGCATGCACTGTGAGGTCAACATCAACGAGTGCGCCGGTAACCCCTGCATCAACGGAGGCACCTGCCTCGACCGCATCAACGACTACACCTGCGCCTGTCCCCCAGGCTACGCCGGACGCAACTGCGACAGACCCCTCGAGGAGTGCTCCCTCCAGCCCTGCCTGAACGGGGGTGTCTGCACCGGGGGAGGGGGTCCCGGGAAGACCCCTCCCACCTGCATCTGCCCCTCAGGCTTCACCGGCCCCCGCTGCCAGTACTTTGCTGTGACCCTGCCAGTGGGCGGGGAGATCCAAGATGGCTTCCAGTGGGCAGCAGTTTCCCTGGCTGTGGGCCTGGTGGCCCTGCTCATGCTGCTGTGCATGGTGGGCCTGGCCCTCAGGCACATCCACAGGCAGGCCAACCGGGAGAGGGGAGACGGGGAGACCATGAACAACCTGTCTGACGTCCAGAGGGATAACCTGATACCCGCCTCGCAGCTGAAAAACATCAATCACAAAGTGGGTCTGGAAGTGGACTGCGACTCGGACAAGTCATACTTTATCCATAAGAACTATCACTTAGACTCTTACAACTCGAAGTCGAAAGAGTTTAAGGACGACAAATCGCAAGAGGATAACAGTCACGTCTACAACAAGTGTTTAGAAGAGAAAATACCCTTAAGTAGAATGTACAGGTGAGAGGACATGTTCTGGCCTTCTTTAAACTGCCATTATTCTGCCACATTATTCCCTGTGGTTTCCTGCCTTCTCTTATATATTGCCTGCCTGATATAATGTGCAGTGGGGGAGAACTCAAAGCAGTAGAAAATGGTTAAGTGTGTCAAAGGTGAAAACCATTCATAGTGGTTTAGTATTTTTCTATAGGTTTCATGGCGTTTCTGTTTGTGACAGGAGGAAATTAGTTATATTCATTTGTCACACTCACGTCTAACCACAATGTCACCATGTGTTGTCAAAAAAAGAGAAAAAAATATATATATACTATTTTCAAACCTAGACACCATTCCCACTTTGTACAGTTCAGATTAAACTCCTTGCGCCCTCCCCTCCGCCACGATGCAGTGCTGTGCCATGTCCTCCATGTGCTTCTAGTTTGTGTTAATGTGGAATGTGATTTGTGTTTGCAGTGATAAACCGGAGTGTAGGATATCAACGATATGTTCCACACCAGACTCCATCTACCAGTCTGTGTTCGTTATAGCAGAAGAGAGAAGAGAGTGCGTCATAGCGACCGAGGTAACAAGGAAACTATATTAATTTCCTTCTTCATCTCATGTATTCTATCACAGACGAATACATGTGTGTTTAATATCTGCTGACGGCAGTTATTTTACAGGCGTAGCTTACACATAATGGAACTGCTTTTATGCTTGTGTGCTTATACATCTTGAACTCCAGCCAAGACATCATATGGAGTAGTCACACGTGGCAATGCTTTCTCTAAACTGTAAAAGGCCACTGAATGGAATTACTGTTTTTAAAACTGACAATGTGAAGGCCTGGAAGGGGTATTATATATATACCTGAAATAAAACCGTTCACTTAACAGAGCTTCATTCCTCCATTCGGACAATTTTAGTCTCACGTGTGTTATGTTCGTAACTGGTGATGAGTTGGGTTGTGAATGGATATAGCTAAGCATAAGGGCAAAACATACCTTTTCTAATCTTTAGCAAATAGCAGGACTTGTCTTCTATTCCCGACTGCTTAAGTGTAATTCTGTTTCTCTCCTCTTTCCGAAGGTATGATTCTGAGAGGGGTATGCCAGCAAAGGAGAAATACACAATCGAAGCAGAATATTCTATTCTGGATTGTTTACAAAACCTGAGAAGAGACTGGAGATAGTTTGTGATGTCCACTGCTGTTCTGGAACACTTGAGATCTGAAGAAGAGGAAAGCGAACTGTACCCTCTTTCAGACTAAGAAACGCGCTGAGAACTTGACGTAGACTGAGCGTTTGTATACAAATGTGTACACAGTCATGGACCTGTTCACTTCTGGGAACGTTGAACCCACACTCGCTGCACCGGGTGTGGGGACTGACAAGAGGGGGTTCTGACCCGTCCTTGGCAGCCAGGGGAGGTGTCGGAGGAGAACACCTCTTATTCATAGTTGACCCTGCCTTATGGGATAATCATGGTGACTGACAGCCAACCAATCAAAAGGAGGTGCTTGAAATTCAACCCCCCCCCTGCTCTCCCCCAAAAGCTTCTCCAGCTATGCAAGACTCAGGGTTGAGCTGACCGAACTCAACGTCACCCATCAGAAATTAACCACACGAGAACTATGAATGTCTAAACAATTTTCAACTGTCTATCAACCGAAAATGACAGGTTGGACTGAAGATTGTATGCAGCCCAAAATCACTAAAAGCCTTAAAAGAGAGGATTTAAATGCTAAATGTGTGCCCTTGTCTCTCCTTGGATCATTTGCACTACAGAAAAAAACAGGGGAAAATACTTTTTAATCAACTGGGATTTTGAGAGAAGAACCACAGAAGCGCAATACTCAGTGCTGTGCCAGCAGGATACAGGAGAAAGGGAGTAGGACCGTTTTTATGCAACACAGCCCAGGAATACAAAGAGACACATGGGGAAGAAATAGACTGTCACACCACTGCCTGCCTATAATGAGTTTTGAAAAATACAGAACCAATAATGTAATTTTTTTAATGATGATCATTTCCAGAGTTTAATTTAAATATGACACATTGCTCTTTATATGTTTTATAATATTATTTTGTATATAATGCATATTTATAAAGACCAAACTTCTGAAGAATAAAACTTAAATTGCTTCAAAACTGTTTTTAATTTGATGTCAGTGAATGGAAAATGAAATTATTTTTGAGGTGTTTTCAAACAATGAAACTAAGTATAACTGATGTTCTTCTGTCTTGTGTATTTTTTTCAACTGGGAAGATGATGGGACCATTATTCTATATACCACTTTGTCATAACCAGTAGCTACAGTAATGTAGTGTGTCATGTCTCAGCTTTCCAGCAAACTTGTGAATATGAGGTCAGATATTGGTGCCACTAGTTATTTGACACAAACAGCCACAACAGGATTGCCTAGTTAGAGAGGACTAGCATGAACAGATACCACAGTACATGCTTTCCAGTTATTCCTGAAACCCCCCTCTGGCTCATGCACCCGTTCCCCTCCCTCTTTCTGCTTGTAAATTGGCTTAAAATTTAAATCCGTTTCCACGGATACCACCCCCTTGAACTGGAAGGGTGAAACAAAAACAAAAAACAGGCAAGTTGCTGAGGGGAAGGCCCCCCTTCCAAACACACACACACACACTAAGAACAGATCCCAGCTGAACAGATGCCGTCGGGGAGCGAGGAGCGACCCTGCGCTGCCATAAAAACAGCGGCATATGCCAGGCCTCTCCCTGCCTTTACTCCACGGCACACACACACACACACACTAGCACACACAAATACACACACCCAGAGGTCCCATAAAACGCAGTAGACGTACACACACACAGCCATAGGGTATCCCCAGCTCCCTGACTCACAGACCTCCAGGGTTAAGGGCAGCATCTCAGCCTCCTGGTGTACCACCCACCGCCCCCCTGCTTCAACCAGACAAAGCCAGGCAGAGGGCCTGGCACTGGGGCTGTTACTGGAGGAAGGGGAGGCCAGATGGAAGGCTACGGGTCCTCTATTAAGCCAAATCATGAAATATCACCGTTGGCACTATTGTGTGGGGGGGAAAGGTTTATGGACTTGTGAGAGCCAGTCAAAACAGAAGTTGAGGGTGGACCACAAACAAAGTCTTGTATAAGTATAACTTATAAGTATAATACTTAAGTATAATATAATTTTATTTAATTGGCCTTTGCTCACTACAACAAACCTCCTGCTATAGTTTCAGATCCTCAACGGAAAACCGGATCACATGAGTCAGAGCTCAGAAAACCCTTCTTGTTGTGCATCCAATCAACACGATTCAATCTAGTCAGCCTCTCCCAATCAACACCGAGCTGCAGATCTGGAGGTCTCTTCCTCGCACACATCCTGTTCATCCCTGTCAACCCCCTCAGCCTTGGGGCTGTGTGCACGTGTGAAAAAGGGATGCACCAGGAAGTGAGCAGATCACAAGGTTTGGAGAGAAGGCTTCCGGCCTTGTCGACCAGGGAGAAAAACACACTTGTTATCTCAGCTCTTAGTCATCTGGTTAAACCCTTCGACTTCAACCTGTTACCCAACCACACCCAGCAGGCCATTTCAGCATCAAACACATACACACACACACACAAAGACATACATGCAAACCATGAATAACCATGTATTCTTATACACACTGAGACAGAAACAAATACTAATATGTGAATAACTCCTACAACTCATCATAACTTAAACTCAATTACAAAAGCATTACAAACTGTCTCCTCATTCTCTCTCTCAAACCCACACACACACTAAGGCCCTGTCCTTTGGACCCTAGGTCTCCATAGTATGGCCAAGCATTCTCATTGTGTTATAATCACAGCATCCTGTTTGTGACCTAGTGACATCAGTTCCTGTTTCCTCTCTGATTAAAAAATGCAGAACATGCCTGTGCAGGCCAACTGCTTTCTCACGCATCTCTTCCAGTGTACTGCTCCTGCTAACATGGATTCCTCAGCCAGTCAGGAAACAACCACAAAACAAGCAACGGGAGAGACAAACGTCCCAATCAAGTCTATTTACACTGTTACGAAATAAGGAAATGTGTGGATTGATGTCACGGCTTGGGAATGAAGAATGCGGAAAACACACTTATACCCGTGTGTTTTGTATTTTGTATAGTTGGGTGTGCTAGCCTTTGTCAAGGCGCAAAGTTCCTTTTTTACGGTTTAGGCAGGATATATTTGTTGTGGTAAAAAGTGAAGGTAATGGTGCCACAACTAGCTAGCCAGTCACAAACGTCACTAACATCAAAATGTCACGAAATTACCGATAGTACATCAGTTCAGTTAACTTCAGGTAGATAGCTAGTCTAGCTAAAACTGCAAATAGTCAGCTGCAGAAACGTCACAAGTACGGGCCATGATGTTAGCATTGTGTAGCTAGCTATGTTTCCAGGCTGTGATACCAAGACCCAGTGTTTTCGCCCTTCGTACTGGTTAGCTCTAGCAATCCAACACAGCAGTAGGCTAGTTAGTTCAGCTACAAGTTACTTACCGGTCCGAGGGTCAGGTCTGATGATCATAAGTCCTGTAGAGCAATCGATGTCAATCAATATCTGATAGATTGGAGTGGATAACACTAAAAGCGAAACGCAGTTGTCCATACTTACAACGCGGATAGCCGGTCACATGACCCCGAGTCTTCAGACAGGGAAGTTGTTATGGACACTAGATGACGCTCCTTCTTGGTTTGGAGGTGAAATTGTAACACACCTCACAATTTCCACAGAAATGGTACCCTTTCTAGTTCTAGATAGATGCAATCACCATCAACCGTTGAGATAATATTCACGAAATCTTTTAGTTTTTACAAGTTAAAAGTTTTTCAGCAACAGGATCTCAATTAGAATGTAGGTTTAAAAAATAAGAAACACCTGTGCATTGCACCCAACAAGTGAATTTGCATCCTTCTCACCATACAAGGTTTTCTTATTAATTAACACTAGGGGTCAGTAAATAGCCCAAACACTGGTCAGCACAGTTAAAAAACTGGACAGAGGTACCATGTCCACCGACTGATTACAGAATTCTTCAGTTCTATTTTTGGATTTCACTCATGTGCACACTAGGATCAGTGGTAGGCTTTATGAGATGGGCATTAAATTATCTGGCGTGACTGGGTTATATGACGCCAAGCAGAACAGGGGTTATGCACCATGTAGATCCTAAGAAGCTTATGTAAACACTTCTTGTCAACATCTTATCATACCAGCTAATGCCACTATTTATA
Source organism: Osmerus eperlanus (assembly GCF_963692335.1). NCBI lineage: Eukaryota > Metazoa > Chordata > Actinopteri > Osmeriformes > Osmeridae > Osmerus > Osmerus eperlanus. The sequence continues at coordinate 4,561,717 of NC_085025.1, forward strand.
GATCATCTTGTATTACTTATGGATGAGGCTTGAACTTAGCACAGATGCTGTAGAAAAACAGCTCTAGGACTGGGCTTGCAGGAACGAGGATTGTATATTTTGAAATGACATACTAGCATATCTGACAGCACGCGTCAGGGCAAGTTTCAAGTATAACATGTGGTGGACATGCATAGCTCCACATGGGTTAGATGAGGGGGAGGGAAGAGGGGAGGAACATCCAGATGAAGGGAGAGGTCTTGCGAGACTGCTGGATTCACAAGATCACGGCCGTGCATGAATCCCTCTTGCCCAGCAAGTTATTTGTTTGTACTCAAACCACAGTGGTGCTGACCAATCAGCCACTTTAGGATCTACTGGCAGCTATGGGTGTGGTCGAAGTTAGCTCATGATGGATGGCGATAATCACCTGGCAAGTGTATGTATTTTTTAAGATGCCTGCCCTTTTCCAAAGAAGTTTCCATGGATGACTTCCCAGATGGTTGCGTGTACCAAACCATCTGGAAAGTCAAATTAGAGCAAATGAATGGGAGCTGAAAAACATGACATGGTTGTTTGTGCCACTGGATCTTTGAACTTTCACTGCATCACACACCTACAAGTAACAAATGTTGCTTTGAACAAAAAATAACAGCCTAAATTAACACAGGCAGATATGCACCACACTTTATCTAGTAAGCTATACATGTGCACTCACACAAATACAATAAGTCACACTATATACTTTTTATGCAATTTACACAAATACACTTTTGGTTTGAGATGAATCATCTGGTGGAATATTATTACTTGTAGACAACACTTTAATACACACATCAAAAGGCACGAAACACCACCTTCAGACAAGTTGTGTTCTTATTTTCAAGGGAAGATTCAAGGGTCAGATTCAGACTGCCCTTATCCTTTCCTGAGTCTGATGCAATGACTCCGGCCGTTGCTTGAAATGCTGAAGCAGGTTGCATCAGCCAACTGCAATAATGATATACAACATTCCAAAGAGCGACAACAGGCTTATCCAATCACATATCCTGTCTATGGGAGTGACGTTTTTTAAACGAATCCCTATCAAGAAAAGGCGTGATGATTGATTGGTTTTAAGCCAATAAAATATCACATTTGGTCGTAAATTGCCGCCTATTTTGGCGCACCATAGGTGGATTGGACAGATGGCTTGGACACCAACCTTCTCTCAAATGCCATTGGTCAGAAACGCAGCCATTGAGACACACCTATTTATGCTGGTAGCTACAAAAACGAAACAACATCCACGCCATTTCACCTAGGAAGAACGGAGAAACGTCTGGGAACCTTCTGCTTGTCAAAACATTTCTCAAGGAACGATCCATTTTTGATAATCGTCTATTTTAGACTGTATTGTAACCACTAATACTATTTTTTACCGTCTGGCTAAATAGCTAGCCAGACAGCTTGTTTACCGTTTGTTTAGAAAACGTAAAGGCTAGTAGCCATGGATTTTTAATTCAAGTATGCGGCAGCACTAAGGCATCGGCATGCATCTTGCAAGGCAAAACAGACTCCGTAATTCCACCTTCACAACTGCTAAGCAGTTGGGCTCAAATACCGTTCGCGGTATATCGGTGAGCCAACCTATACCGCTTCTCCTTGACCGACGGAAGCTAATATTAGCCGGCTAATTAGCCTAGCTGCTCAACCTTACATTAAACCTCATCAAAATTCACTACCAATACACTTGAACGTCATCATCAATATCAGTCAAAATGAAACCTCAAGACATCCTTGCTGGTAAGACTAGCTTATGGATCTTCGGTTATGGGTCATTGGTGTGGAAGCCTGACTTCAAATACAAGAGAAGCAAGGTCGGCTACATCCAAGGCTACAAGAGACGTTTCTGGCACGGAGACAACTTCCATCGTGGAAATGATGAGCTGGTAAGATGTCGTGTATACAGTGTATCAGGTTCATTACTGGTTTACTGCCACGTTGCGTTAGTCAAAACCCTTGACGTAAACCATTTCTCTCTGCCTCCCTTGCAGCCCGGAAGAGTGGTGACGCTCATTGAAGAGGAAGACGTAAGTGGAACTTTGATAGTGGCCTACTATGCTGTGGGGAATTTCAGCTTGAAACGTAGAAGTGGGGGAACATTGTAGCTTCCAGGAACATGTATACTAAATGATGATGTTGCACAGAAATTCTGTTTATTTTTGAGTCTAAACAGCATCTCGTTCCTTTCCCATGACAGGCATCCACTTGGGGTGTGGCCTTTGAGGTGACTGGCGCTCAGGTGGAGGAGTCACTCAAATACCTCAATGTTCGAGAGGCAGTGTGTGGCGGGTATGTCACCAAAGCTGTGGAGTTTGTCCCTGATGGAGAAAATGAGGAGCCCGTCCAGGCTCTAGTGTATATCGCCACCCCCGACAACCCCCTCTACCTGGGGCCAGCCAGCCCTGAGGTGATAGGGTCCCAGATAGCCATGTCCCAGGGCAAGACCGGCCACAACCTAGAGTACCTCCTCCGCCTGGCAGAGTTCATGAGGATGAGCTGCCCCCACGTTGAAGATCATCACCTGTTCTCCATCGAGGCGGCCGCCATGGTCCTAGTGCCATACCTGTTAGGGGCTCAGTAATCTGTACCCTTCTGTCTCTCTCTACTGGAAACCTCACTTGCCATCACTCACTTGTTGAAACCATAAAATGAGGTTTAATTGTCCTTGTGTTGTGTATTTGTGACACCTGTGCATAATGATAGCCATACAAACAAAGCGGTACAAAGGGAAGCATGATTTTCTTTTTTTGAGATGGTTGGGATTTTTTTTTTTTTTTTTTAAGTATACAAGCGGGATTACTTGTGCAATATTGTATGGTCAACCTCATGGAGATGTTTTGTGGATTAGTTGTTGGAATTTATGCATATTACTGCTCACTAATGTACCCCCCCAATCGGATGCATTAATGGTTAATATTTGCAGTTGCCACCTCGTCCATTTCTTACCCACTGGTCACAATCTGGTGTCACTTCCTCTGTTGTGGCTGTGAAGTGTCCTGCACTTCTGTGTACACCTTTGTTATAAAAGGTTGTATTTGGCATGGTTTTCATCTGTAACAGTAAATCCCAATAAAAGGTAAAAAAAAAAAAGTTCAGTTTTGAATTGTTTTCTCCTTATGAGAACAGTAAGGCTTGATGGTAGCAGTTCTGAAGGTGGTAAAGACTTGGGGTACAGATCATTTAGTTGATGCAGTGCTCACATACACTAGTCCCCCAACCACAAAACAGGTGGCGCGTTAGTATGAGCTGAATGTAAACAAGAACATGTGTCGGCCAGGGACGGCATTGCCGGCCAATCATAAACACGGGCAGGGGTCACCTGGCTTCAGTTCTCCACACCTCAGGTTAGTGGCCGTGGACTCCCCATTAGGTCATAGTCACATGTTGATGGCCTGTGACAACACACCTAGAGTCCTGACACCTCATTGGCTGGAGCCGGCTACACTCCTCCCACTCAGCGCCGACCTCCACCTTCACAGGTCTCTGATTGGCCGGGGTACTGCTACCCTTTGACGGGACTCAAGTCAGATGTTTTCTAGGAACACATTCTTATGTAAGTTGTTGCCGGGGGCGACACGGGCCAAGGAAGTCCTGTGTTTATGATCTACCCCATCCAGGTGTCAAAGGTCAACAGGAAGGACATGTTGAAGCCTATATAAAGCACACAAAAAGACAGCTCAATTATAGGTCCCGTTGCCACTTTTAAGTGTGAAAAATAAGCACAAGCTAAGGTTCAAAGATGTTGTTCAAATGTTGTGTTGTTTCCAGGGGTGGTTGTGCATAAACAAGAAATACAGTCTGAAGTTTGCCTTGGAGAATGAATTTTGCAATTCAGCGATTCAGTATGTAATCTACACTGGTCTGCAGTGGTAGTGTACTGTACATCATTCAAACAACAACACACTGATTTAGCAGTATTTTAATTGGCTTTTCCTGTTAGTAAAATGACCGTTTTTTTTTTCATATGTACACATGACCTATAAAAATAGACAAGCAAACTGGGGAGAAATAAGGAAAATGTCCCCCCTTAATACTATTTACACCAACAGAACAACACCATTAACCATCACAATGTCCAACACAAAACAAACTCATATATATATATATATAGTATGTGTAGTGCTAATTTCAGAACGCTGATGTGAACCATATCCAAAATATCAATGTCACAAAATAACGATGCAGACTTTCAGACAGAAAGTATAATTATTTTCTCTTCAAATAAAAATGGCTTCAATACAATTTACAATTTCAACAATTGTCATATATTACCCATTTTAACTTAAGCATTGTACAATCCAAACATTCTAAGTCTGAGAGGACTTATATTTTCACAAACAGATCAGAATCACATTTTTATAAACAGTGCTTTTATCTTGCAATCAATTTACCACAAAATATCCCAAATCTTCCATTTATTTCTCTCGGTTCTCAAAATATATTATTCTGCCTTTATTTCTGACTGTGCTGGGAAATACGTCATAGAGAAAATGTTTTTATTCAAATATGCCATATTGGTATGGATGGGTATTCTCTCTCTTCATACAAAAATAAGAGCTATATTACAAAAGCAGTCCTGTTTTAGTAATTTGGTATGCATTCACATTTTGTTGAAATTCCGTACAGACCAACCATAACACATTGAACATCTTTATGGAACAATTAAATAATCTTAGCATTCATTTTCCTAAAATCAGAGGCGTTTCAACAGAAAAAATGGCTCAGTGCACGTGGAGATTCCACCTTTGGCTGACTCCATTGGAGAGCACAAGGTTATGAAGCCCTTATAAACACGGTGTTTAGGTTTGATGTAATATCACAACAATCATACAAATCAAAGAGTTTCATCTCACAAACATGTAAAAAGCCTTCGAAATACTCTGTCACAACCCAAACAGTCAAGGCAGGTTTTGTCCAATGACAACAGGTCTGTGGTTGGTGGTGAGATGAGGATGTGTGTGTGTGTGATGTACTCTGTCTTCTGGGTTAGCATGGTTCTTCAGTGTGAAACAGGTCTCTCTCTGCTGAGGGGAACAGAGACAGGTCATGGAGGGGTCACAGTGGGAGAAGGTCAGTGCAGTAGCTGATGTCACTTTGAGAACTGACACTGTAAAGAGAGGCCTGAATCCGTTGGACGTGTGTGTGTGTGTGTGCTATCGAGCCCCAGGCCCCCCCGGTCCCTTGCCCTTACGGCCTGAGCTGTGGTTGCCGTGGCGGTGGCCGTGGGCCATGTGTTTCTGGGGGCTGGAGGTCACAGCGCCCCCTTTGCCCTGGGGGGAGGAACTGCTGCTGGGGGTGAAGGCCGGGGCGGTCCCAGACCTGCCCAGGGACGGCTGCAGGGGACTGGCTGCAGCGAGCCCCGCTGATGAGTGGGGAGGAAGAGGAGATCAAAATAAACATCCGTACCAGCCAGTGTGAGTGAGTTGCCTGCTCTGTCAATCCAGCTCAAACTAGACACCCTGCTGATGGTTTAGACATGAAACCAGCACCGCAACAAGGCTTCCACCCTGCGTATAAACACCGGGGTTACCACTGTGTGTGTGTGTGCGTGCGCGGAGTGTTTACCTTTTGACACGCTGTAACCGTAGGCAGCGTATGCTGCTGCTGACGCTGCCGCCGCCCCCGCCATCGCTCCTGCCATAGCAGCTGCACTGCCCGCCGTCGACTTGCGGCCACGCCCCTTCCCTGCCGACTTGGCCCCGCCCCCAGAACCCTTGGGCCGCCCTCGACTCCGCCCAGTCCGGCCCCTTCCTGGGCTCGATGTGTCTGGGGCTGAAACACCTGCGGAGGACAGAGGAATGAGTCAGGCAGGGTACTGGAGAGGGACAGGGGGATGTGGGGTGACGGGTGGGGGGTAGATCTCTGGTCTTTTCATTTCCTGTTTCTCCCGGGACCTGCGACAGAGCCCGGGGTGGCGGGCGTGTCTCCCCTCTCACCGTTCATGTTGTCGGAGACGGAGCCGGACAGCGAGGCGGGGGAGTTGGTGGCCCGCGAGGGCGGCGCCGAGGACACGGGGTCGTCCACGATGACCAGCATGTCACTGCTGCTCTCGTCTGCGTCCGGGTCGGGGGGCAGGGACCCCGGCAGCAGCTCGCTGCTCAGAGAGATCTGCTCAGGGACACGGGCACACACAGAGACACAGGCCTGGGGGTCAGCACCACGAGGGGAGGGGGCCACACAGGTGGGCACAGGGAGGTCGTATAGGGGTCGGGCGGCAGAGTGGGGTCGTAGAGGGGTCGGGGGTTAAATGTTAGGGTCCGAGGGGGGAGAAGTGGAAGAAGGGTGCAGGTGCAGGAGTGGTGAGAGAGAGAGAGAGGAGGAGAACATGGAGAAGTAGGAAAGAATAACGTAAGTGTCAAGTTGGATGAGGTAAATGCAGGCAAGACTGGTTGAATGAAAGACTCCCACCTCCCTCTTTTCCTTTGTCATGCTATCCCTCCCTCTCCCCCTTTCCATCCTCCCCCCCTCCCTCCCTCCCCCCTCTCTCCCTCACCTCGCTGAAAGGGCTGGGCATGGCAGAGTCCATGTCCACACTGATGAAAGAGTCCTCTCCGTCAGCAGACAGGTTGGAATTGTCAGCGGAGGGGGCGCAGGGCATGACCAGGGTCCCCTCCTTCCTCCTCTTAGGCTCGCACTCGTCATCCTTCTTCCTCTGGAGGGAGGGGGGTGGTAAGGGGGGGAAACGGAAGCAGTCAAACATCAGGAGTCCAGTGTCTCGGACCAGGTGGCTGGTGTAAAAACAGGTGAGGTCGATCCCCTCTGTTTACACTGCTTCTGGAACAGTGTTCAGAGAGTTGAACCTGAACACTTGAATTTCCTCCTGGGTTAGTGAAGTGAATCTAACTGAATTCCAAGGGGGAGATGAGGGTACCTTCTCAGCGTACTTCTCCCTCTTCCTCTTCCTGTCCTTCACCTTGCTGCTCTCCTCCTGCTGCCTCTTCTCCTCCTGCCTCACACGCACTGACACACACACACACCCACAGCCAGTCAGGGCACAGCCAGGCCACCACACAGCCTATCACAGCCAGAGAAACCTCTTCAGAGGGGCCAATAAGGAAGCGTGCACGTGAGGTCATCCACTCACGTTTCTTCTCCAGCTCGACGTCGTCGAGCAGCAAGCTAACCACCTCTTTGGGCTTGAGGGTGTCCGGTTTGAAGTTTCCTCCTGAGATGACCATTCTCTGGATCTGAAGGAAGGAACACTGGGTCACCGCATAGCACCTAGAAACCACGTGTGTGTGTCTGTGTGTTGCCGTGAGTGTGTGTTGCCGTGAGTGTGTGTCTGTGTGTTGCCGTGAGTGTGTGTGTGTGTTGTTGTGAGTGTGTGTGTGTGTGTGTTGCCGTGAGTGTGTGTGTGTGTTGTCGTGTGTGTGTCTCTGACCTCGCTCTTCTCCTTGGCGCGCTGCAGGATCCTCTCCTCGATGCTGCCCTGGCAGATCAGGCGGTAGACGGTCACCTGCTTGGTCTGGCCCAGCCGGTGGGCCCGGTCCATGGCCTGCTGGTCCACCGTGGGGTTCCAGTCGCTGTCGTAGAAGATCACCTGGCAGGGGAGAGGAGCGCTGGTCAGGCCGGACTGGTCAGGCCGGGCTGGTCAGGCCGGGCTGGCCCTGCTAACACAGCACCTCAACGTGCTCCCTGCAGGTGTGTTTGTGTTGTACAGGTGTGAAGAGACTTACGGTGTCTGCAGCAGTCAGGTTGATGCCCAGGCCTCCCGCCCTCGTGCTCAGCAGGAACACAAAGATGTCCGTCCTGCATGGGGGAGAGAGAGAGAGGGACAGAGATAGAGAGAGAGAGAGAGAGGGAAAGAGAGAGAGAAACAGAGAGAGAGAGAGAGGGAAAGAGAGAGAGAAACAGAGAGACAGAGAGAGAGGGAAAGAGAGAGAGAGAGAGAGAGAGAGAGAGAGAGAGAGAGAGAGAGAGGGCGGTGGGGGGGCAAAGACAGAGACAGAATGGAAAAAAGGTCAAGTACAGTAAAAGCTCTTTGTATCAGAGCCAAGCCCTACACAGTTCATAGCCAGGGACGTTTGAATACAGCACATAGTTCTGAACACGCTCTGTCCTCCATCAGGCCCAGAGCAGCACCGGCCCGTGGAGGCTCTGCTAATGCAAACCAGAACACAAACACACACACACACACACGTCACACCAAGCCCTCGCTGCTGACTGACAGCACCGCAGGGAAGGGATGATTTACTGGCGGCCGTGTTCTGAAAACATACACACATCTAAACAGACACTCACTGACACACACACTGACACACACACACTCTCGCCCCCTCCTTTAGGGGGCTGTCTGTGTACCCACCGGCTCTGGAAGTCAGCCACCATGTCTCTGCGCTCCGAGATCTTGGAGGATCCGTCCAGACGCATGTAGGTGTGCTTACGGTACACCATGTACTCCTGGAGAGGAGGGAGGGGGGGGAGGGGAGGGGAGGGGAGGGAGGGAGGGAGGGAGGGGAGGGGAGGGGAGGGGAGGGGAGGGAGGGAGGGAGGGAGGGAGGGAGGGGAGGGGAGGGGAGGGGAGGGGAGGGGAGGAGGGGAGAAGGGAAGAGGGAAAGGAGGAAAGGAGGAAAGGAGGAAAGGAGGGAGGAAGGAATGAGAAACTGAAAATAAGGATCAGTTTACAGGAGATTTCCCTGACGACTGCCCATGAGGCGTTTCTCCTGGACAGATCCTGAGGTTTCACCTCTTCTCTAGCTGGGACACAAATGTTCTCAAAGCATCCAGAGGGTCACGTAGACCAGAGATGTTTAGAGGACTGTTAGTTTCAACTGCACCCATCCAGGTCCCAAGCAGGGACTGAAACTGGATCTGTGTTTTTCAACCTCTGGTGGAGGATTCAGGGCCCACTGCTTAGTGAACCTGACTGTGTCTATCTGTTTCCCCGACACTCGTCAACAGTGACTCCCTGTGGAGGACAGGCCTGTCACTGATGCAGTGGGAGATGGAAAACAGAGGCACTCAAAGAGCTTATCTGGGACTAATCACCTTGTCAGTTTGGAAGCCAGAATCGAGCTTGAAATCAGATGATCCAGCAGTCCCAGAAGATGTTGAGAAACACAACACGTACTATCCTCTCCCTTCTGCCAACAGAGGTGATTCAAACAACCTCCATCACGTCTCACACACACCCTACCTCCCTCCTTCCCCTCCTCCCATCACCTAACTCCCCTGGCCCCCCCACACCCCTCTGTGCCACCCAGACAGCCAGACTCCGAGCCTGCCTGCCTGCCCCAGCCCTCCTCTTCTCCTGGTGACTGGCTCTGGTCCCAGCGCTACATCTGCTCCCACTGAAGGCTCCGTTAGGAACATTAGCCTGGCATGCGTGTGTGTGTGCAAGGACCATATTAGGATCATTAGCCTGCTGCCTGCCTGCAACTAACAAGCCTAACCCTAAACCATGTCTTCGATGGACCCCAGGGGCATGAAGAGATCTGACTGACTCATCTAGACCACATATCTGTCACCGATGTACCCGGACCTCACCACAGCCAGCAGAGCACTCATGTACCCTGACCTCACCACAGCCAGCAGAGCACTCATGTACCCTGACCTCACCACAGCCAGCAGAGCACTCATGTACCCGGACCTCACCACAGCCAGCAGAGCACTCATGTACCCTGACCTCACCACAGCCAGCAGAGCACTCATGTACCCTGACCTCACCACAGCCAGAAGAGCACTCATGTACCCGGACCTCACCACAGCCAGCAGAGCACTCATGTACCCGGACCTCACCACAGCCAGCAGAGCACTCATGTACCCTGACCTCACCACAGCCAGCAGAGCACTCATGTACCCTGACCTCACCACAGCCAGCAGAGCACTCATGTACCCTGACCTCATCACAGCCAGCAGAGCACTCATGTACCCTGACCTCATCACAGTCAGCAGAGCACTCATCTGCCAAACCCCTGGCTCTCCTTTCCTCCTCCTTCCTGGTGTCCTCCTACCTGCACCCATCAGGCTCTGCCCCCCTACTTGACCTCCTCCACCTCCTCCGTCAGTACCGCCCCCCCCCCCCATCTCCCCCACCAGGAGGGTCTCCATAATGCTAGCCAGTTGCCAGTGGCAACATCAGACCTCTCTCTAAATTCAGGCCTGGAGTGCATTTCCCTGCACTCACAAGCATCTGGGACCACGATGGGTTAAGACCATCGAGCATAAATGTTACAACAGGTCTAAATGGACCGTACATATATGTCAGCAGCCCAAAGCTGTTGTAATATTTTGTGTATGGACAAGCACTTTGGGGAGACGACTCCAAGCCAGCATTCACTCTGAATATTGCTGACACTCCCCGCTGACCCGCAAGACCGTTCAGAGTTCTGGAAGACATAACAGTAACTGCTTCTCTTCCTATGGAGTAACCAGAAGCAGACTTGACTGTGCAAATCTCGACAAAGTCCTGTCTTTAATCTGTGTAAATTGCAGCGGTCTTTTCCTTCCTGTATGCTTATTATCCTGGGCCAGCCATGAGCCAGCCATCAGCTAGCACTGGCATGACTGTGCTGTAATGTAACACTGCAGACAGCTAGCACTGGCATGACTGGCATGGAGATAGGTAAACCCCTCTTGCCGTTAACGAAAGCCAACCGCATTATTGGTCGTCAGATTGCCTGGGGCTCGCAGATCAATCAGTGATGTCACCGTGGGAGGCGGGAGCAGGGAGGGTTAATGACAGAGATTATCATTGGGCGCTCTGCGGCGCGGCCAGGAGGCTGCTGGGAAATCAACCCCGGCTGGAGCACGCTCATGCTAAACCAGCACCGTGTGTGTGTGTGTGTGTGTGTGTGAGCACAGAACATAGGGAGGAGAATACTGGAAACAGACTGGCAGAATTAAAACAAATTATAATAATGAAAAAAAGATGTTGAATCTTGAACCCATGAATGTTGTTAGGAGTTGATCATAGAAAGCCGGTCTCTCCTGTCTCCTTAGTGACTAAGGGGACGAGCAGGCAGGTCTCTCCTGTCTCCTTAGTGACTAAGGGGATGGAGCAGGACAGGCTGTAGGATGGAAGCCTAGTCACACAACCCAGAGTATTACACAACAGAGATCCTGGTTGAGGGAAAAATCCTGAGCACACTTAGTAACCCTCCACTAGCCTCCCTAACAGTGGGTGTGGCACAGTCCCATTGAAGCCAGACTCCGGTGTGTTCTCATTATGTGAGCCATCAACACAGGCATGCTGTTCCCAGAGCCAGACGCTCCCACCCCACACTGCCTCAAGCATTCCGTGGTTCTCCATACACACAGGAAGAACAGGAAGTCACCTGGGCAGGTTCCCTCTGATCCGCCTTGGAACCTCCGCCATGATGACAGGTCGGGGGAGGAATTCCCGTGTGACGTCACCGAAGAACCTTTCAGAGCATAGGTGGTGTTTGCGTCAACTCACGGAGCAACAATGCCGATGTTGCTGGGGGCTGCCTGAGTGCCATTGTTGTTGTAAAGGGCTGCTAGAAGCAGGCTGCCAGTTCCCACGCCTGGCTTTCAGCTCAGCCACAGTCCACACGGAGGAAAACATACCCAGCCTTTGTGAACACTCTCTCCCTCCCTCTCTCACTCTCTGGGTACGTTGTTCTCCCTTCACCTCCGTTCCTCCATTTTCCTCCCGACACCAAGATCCCATGCCACTCCCATCCCCCTTTCTCCTCCCCTACCTCGCCCTCTCTCCTCCTTTCTCCCCCTTGTTCCCCCATCTGGCAGCCTCGCCTGCAGATGAGGCCCCTCTAATGACCCTGACCTGGTAATTAGTCTCTTAATGTGCTTGCTAACGAGGCCCCACGCTGTTTAGAGGCTGTGGGTCTTGACACCCTCTAGTGGAGACAGAGCTCCACAGTTCCACACGGACAAACTGACACCCCAACACAACACCCCTAACAGACAACCAGACCAGAGATCCACCAGCAGACAAGCAGAAGTGTTGAGTGTGTCCGGTCAGAGGAGATACTGCCGTGCTGTCTCGACGATGTGCACGCGTGTGAGTGTGTGTGTGAGAACGTCTCACCTCCAGCAGGTCGATCATGCGGGTCATCTGGGAGTAGATGAGGACTCGGTGTCCCTGGGCCTTCAGCCTGCACAGCAGCACGTCCAGGGTGTGCAGCTTCCCGCTGTCCGTGATTAGGGTCTCCTTGTCTGGAACACATGGGCAGGGCGGACACAACGTCAGCATTCACATCCAGTCCACTTTCAGGGAACCACAACACCGCTCTGCAAAGTGTGAGCTACAGTGATAATCCAACAGTCACAGACTTCTTTTTATTCACTTAGAATTGTCATTTTTGCGGCTGTTTTCCCCTCATGACGGGGGCTGTTCCCTCATGACACCCACGCCAGTCCAAAGAGCCTGCGTTTATCCGAACATGAGAAGGGTGGTTATTACGAAATAGAAAACCCAGTTCATCAGGATCAAAGACGATTATCTGTCACCTAATCAATGAGAGTCCTCCCTAAGCCGTGATAGAGCCTGGTAAAGACCAATGTAAATCAGCTTTGGGATCAATCCCTGCTAACTCCATCCCTGGTGGCCAACATGACCCCTTACGCAAAGAGAGCCCCACCCTCTCTGCTCCTCTACATAGGCTGGATGACAAGGAAGGGACGAGGTCCCAGACAATGTGTTACTCAGGAAGCCCTCATTATGAGGGGAGGGCTGAGGGTACACTAATCTGATCTCAGTTCAGTGATTACGAGGCTCACCCTCCATCCCCAGCTGATGAGGTATTAACGTCATTTGTCACCGTAGGACAAAGGGGGAAGGGGTTGTAACTGCCATCGATCCAGCAACGAGGTCACCATGGTGGCTGACCCCCGGGTCACGACCCTGACAGAGAACCAGAGAACGGGGTCAGGGGCAGGGGGAGTCCCGAAGGGGAGGCTGGCTGTTCTGCCCCTCTGGTTCTAAAGCACTGGTTCCCAGGCTAGAGAACATATTGTAGTGTCTCGAATCGGGTGAGCAAAACTATTTTCTACCTCAGACTTGAGGTGAGAATACCACAAAAAAAATCCAAAATCAAAAACCCCCACCATACAATTTAGAACAATAATAATAATAAAACATTTAGACGTAGGACCACTTCACGTACAATACAGATATTAACATTATCAACCTCTAGATCTGCAGCCAAATGCTCTACTGCTGAGCTATTACCACACCAGATATTAGCTGTTTGGAAGCTCTGTTATAGAGCAAATCCCACCAGATCAACTCAACCAACTGTTAGCTGCCATGTTAATGTGTACCCAGGCTGAACCCCGACCTCTGACCCCGAGGGGTCGGCTGGTGACCCTGGTGAGGAGTTAAAGAGAAACAAATTGAACAGATGAAGGGTGAACACTCCAGGAAGGGGTCACTGTGGTACAAGATTTACAAATCCATTCTGACCTGGTCAAACACAGGAGTATGCTGCACATGTCAGGATGAGGGAGAATGAAGGAGGGAGAGAGAGCGGGAGGTAGGGAGAGAAGGAAGGAGGGGGGAAGAGCGTGAGGTAGAGAGAGAAGGAAAGAGGGGGGAGAGAGCGGGAGGTAGGGAGAGAAGGAAAGAGGGAGAGCAGGAGGTAGGGAGAGAAGGAAGGAGGGAGAGCAGGAGGTAGGGAGAGAAGGAAGGAGGGAGAGCAGGAGGTAGGGAGAGAAGAGGGAGGGGAAAGTTGGGAGATGAAGATAAAGGAGAAGGAACAGAAGGGGAGCACAGACAGAGGAAGGGAGCGCAGTATGGAAAGAGGGAGAGGCAGATGGAGGGGAAGGTCTGCAGTGAGGACAGTTAACTCGCAGCGATGAAGTCTCCGCTTGAAGCATCAGTCATGTGACCACGGTGCCACCCACCAGTGTGTGTGTCTCTCTCGACGGAGGCCCCTGAGGAACCAAATAACCCACAATCACAGACCTGTAATTGGCTGTGGCGTCAGAGAGAGAGAGAGAGAAGTGGAGAGGAGGAGAGCAGGGTGGGTGGGTAGAGAGAGAGAGAGAGAGAGAGAGAGAGAGAGAGAGAGAGAGCGAGATGGGACGGTGGTGTTTATCTGTGGTTGCTGTTGTGGTACGGAGTTGACAGGCCTCTTCGCTGTGGTGCCAGCCCGGCCCAGGCAGAGCCACAGACATGTACACCAGCCCCACACACACCTAAATATAAGAGCATATTTTGGCACAGATGTAGAAGCTCTCTGAGACTCAGCGTTTCTGCCCACAGTCAAGGCAGCAGTCTGCTCGCTGGTGTACCAGCATTCACAAACCTCGGTGTGATATCCTCCTGCTGGTCCTATTTGGTACTAGCTAGGTACTCCAAAAGCTTACTGAGTAAGAGCATGTACCACTAAGGCTAAGGCCTAACTAATGGGTTAGGGGCATGGGTTCGAATCCCCTCTTCTCTCTCCCTGCATTCCTATCTCTCTCTAACACTCTATAAAAAATTAAAGCTGAAAAAATATCTTTAAATGTTTCTTGTAAGCTAACACTTGGATGAGGCTGAGAACATTTAGTGTCTCGGCCCCAAGGAGGACACCCTGGGGTGCCTTGCTTTGCGTGGAGGCAGGCCGCCACATTGACTCTGGCCGCCACACTGACTCTGCCGACAGAGGCAGCAGCGACCCCTCTGCAGCTCCACAGAGCATGATGCCGTCGCTTCTTAAAACTGAGGTCTCAAGCGAGTGAACCGAAAGCAGTTATAAATTATATATATAATTAGGATATAGATTTTTATTTTTGAGAGACCTTAGATGGTCCGCTTCATTCCTCAAAGTTTGGCTCATGTAATAAGATACATATGTTTGCAGAGTGAAGAATCATGAGGCTAGTCGTAAAGTTGAACAAATTGGTTCCACAGAGCCAACCCACACAAAACCCAAATATAGAAGGGTTAAGAGGGATTAAACGAATAGTTTATGAAACGAAACTCGCCTTATGGAGACGTAAAAAATGGGTCTTTGTAGGATCACCAATCAAAGTTCAGGGTTTGTTTACTCTGGTTACAGCAACAACAGGAGTGGTTGATGATCCCAGAACAAAACCAGTCATGTTAGACCTCCAGGTCTAGCACAGTGCTGCAGTACACTGTAGGCGCCCTGACTAGCCCTCCACAGTCACACAGCACCCCCACCTCGGCACGGCAGACTCCAAATGTGGCTCGCTTTAACACCGTGGTTTCCATGGAGACCCAGATCGAGCTTCACCACCTGCCATGCCACTCCTTCACCCCCACCCATCCCCCCGTGTCCCTCACACCGACCCCACCCTCTCCTGCTGGTGGATTATACTCCCACCACCCCCCCGCCCCCACCTGCACCCTCATCCAGTACACCCCCCTCGCTCTAGCCCCGGCCCTCCCCGAGCAGTGTAATCCAATCCCTGTAGGCCAGAGCAGGGGGCTGACCCGGGTCTGACCCAATTAAAAGCCTGCTGTCACTGAGCCCTGGGCCAGCTAATTATCCCAGGCCTGCTGCCTGGCGCCCGCTTACTCCAACTCCGCTGCTAATTTCATTAATACTCCCTCCACTCTCCCCCTTTCACTGCTGCTCTGCCTGCACAAGGGGTGGAGAGAGAGAGAGAGAGAGAGAGAGAGAGAGAGAGAGAGAGAGAGAGAGAGAGAGAGAGAGAGAGAGAGAGAGAGAGAGAGAGAGAGATGGAGGGATTGAGGAGAGCAAAAGAGATGGAGGGATTGAGGAGAGCAAAAGTGGTAGAGGGTGTGTGAGAGACAGGGCAGGAAGGGGCTGATGGAGGGACAGGGGGTAGAGAGAGAAATGGAGAGAGACAGACAGAGTGAGATAATGATGGATATGTCCTCCATCAGCTCGATCAGGCCTACATGACTCAGAGCGAAAGAGCCCAATGACAGGGGATAATCTTCTGGTTAGGACTGCTGATGCCTGGGTGTTTAACACACACTCAAGCCAAGGAATTTTGGCAAACGCAGAGAAGAGTAAACTATCTTAAAGCCCTGTGTGTACGTGTGTGTGTGTGTGTACGTGTGTGTGTGTGTACGTGTGTGTACGTGTGTTAGACAGCAGCTCCACAGCGGGTCCCACTGCAGAGAGAGACTAAGTCCTGGGCGCCGTGGACGCTGTCATGAAGATAGATTACACTCTGCGGCGGTCTGGCCTCGCACACACCCCACGACCCAGTACGAACACTGGCTCTCACAGACCGGGAGGGGAAGGCAAACTCAACCCAATGATGGGTGCTGTCACCTCCTTCAGGACGCATACGGTACTGCAGCATGTGATCCTCCCGCCTCTCTTCCCGAGCGCCTAAACAAATATCACACCAACCACATGGAGCTACGTTGCAAAAAGGACGGCATGTTTCCTACCCCGGGCGGAGCCCCCCCAGGTAAAGGAACCCCTCCAGGAGTGTTGTGGGGGTACCAGACAGTGAGCGGTGACGTGGCAGCGTCTCTGTCTGGGCTGGTCTCTGTCTGGGCTGGTCTCTGTCTGGGCTGGTCTCTGTCTGGGCTGGTCTCTGTCTGGGCTGGTCTCTGTCTGGGCTGGTCTCTGTCTGGGCTGGTCTCTGTCTGGGCTGGTCTCTGTCTGGGCTGGTCTCTGTCTGGGCTGGTCTCTGTCTGGGCTGGTCTCTGTCTGGGCTGGTCTCTGTCTGGGCTGGTCTCTGTCTGGGCTGGTCTCTGTCTGGGCTGGTCTCTGTCTGGGCTGGTCTCTGTCTGGGCTGGTCTCTGTCTGGGCTGGTCTCTGTCTGGGCTGGTCTCTGTCTGGGCTGGTCTCTGTCTGGGCTGGTCTCTGTCTGGGCTGGTCTCTGTCTGCGCTGGTCTCTGTCTGCGCTGGTCTCTGTCTGCGCTGGTCTCTGTCTGCGCTGGTCTCTGTCTGCGCTGGTCTCTGTCTGCGCTGGTCTCTGTCTGCGCTGGTCTCTGTCTGCGCTGGTCTCTGCCCCTCTATCAGAAGGCTGGGACACTTCCTGCCATTTTGCTGGAGAGCAGGAATTCTTTGAAGGGACAGGAAGACAGAGCGGTGTTTCCCACAGCCTGTGGCTTGGCACAGACACACACACACATGTATATATACAAACACACACACACACCTCCACAGCAAACTGCACTCTTTCCAACCTCATTTCAGAACACAGAGAAAAGGGGAAAAGGCTAGCTATTGTGAGAAGGCATCATTTTGTGGGCTTGTTCTTCTAATTAAGGTAAGTGGAGCTGGAGCCACAAACACAGTTAAGTTGTATTTTTGAATTCTGTCGAATTTCCCACGGAACCATTCGACTTCAGTGGAATTTGCACAAAGCCTCCCAATGATGCCCCAGATGAGACGGTCACACAATGTGTATCCCAATAGGCATGATCAGATACAGATATCCATCCAGATTCACTCAGGAGGGGGTGAACTGTCCCCTCACCAGCAGGTGATACAGAAAGCAGAGAATCCCTACCCCGCGGAGAGGGCACCACAGCAGCAACAGGGGATGTTTACCAAACAAACAAACTAACCCCAGCTCTCTATTTACCCTCCAAACTCTCCCACAATCAGCCAGGCAGCCGGCAGAACCCCCAGGCCCAGACCAGTGGCCAGTGCCTCCATTGTTCTCTGCGAGCCTGCCTCCTCCAGCCCCTCAGATTAGATGGCTGGCCTGATTACTGGTGGGCAGTAGCCCTCCTCACGCAGCTCAAACAAACAGCATTCAGCAGCGGCCATTTGTTCTGGGGCTCTGGGCCCACAGGGGGGGGTGGGAAAGCCCAGCGTCGTGGCCATGTCGCTGGGCCTTGATGTGGCAACAATACCGTGGTGGGGTCGGCCCTCCGCTGGCCCGCTTCCTTCCGATCGTGCTGAGAAAGTGGGAGAAGGACTAGATCCCAGGTTGTCCCCTAGACTCTGGCTTCAGATCTGTGGTTTACACTGTCATGGTGGAGGTGAGGATCGGGAGGGGGGGGGATGCTGGATCTAGGTCAGCTGTTATAAAGGAGACTAAGCAAGGTGAGCCAGAGAGGCCTTAAGCCCAATTTATACTTAGGTCGCAGACACTTTTGAAAAGGTCGCCAACAGAAATGACGTCTCGGTCGACACTTTTAACCGTCGCTTAGAAGTGTCGCCTACCAGGAGAAATTTCTACTGGCGCGGATGTCGTCACATAGTGAAAAATTAAAATAGTCAGTTTCTCCGATTGATCACCTAGGCTACAAAGCGTTAACAATGTAACCATAGCTATGAATGTAACGGTAAAATGATTCTGTTTACGTCACGCGAACCTTGAGCACAGGCGACTGTTTTCCGAAGTATAAATGCAGCAGCCTGAGTGACACTTTTTTTTTTTCGTCGGCGACCATTTCAAAAGTGTCCGCGACCAAAGTATAAATTAAGCTTTAGCTGGTCAGAACACAACGCCACTCCATGAATGGGGTGAAACCACACACACACAAACACACACAAACACCAGTCTATTAGTGTTACCTAACTCAGCACTGGAACAATGACCAATAGTCAAACTTCCTCACTTTGTCCTGCCCCTGAAGAACTTCACAAGGGCTCCCAGACGCTTCTCACACACACACACACACGTCTGGCTTCTCACAACAATGCCACTAGAGTACACACACACACACCAATAAACTGCCTCATACAGTAGATATACATTCAGCAAACAAATTAGTGTTTTTTTCTTTTGTCAGGAAAAAACGAAGAAGTGACATGTCATCAGAAAGAGCAGGGATGTCTGTGGAAAGGTTTGGAGGGCTGTGAGAAGGGAAACGTGGTCTTTGTAAGGCTGTGACCCTCACAGGGCATCACTCATCTGCTCCCTGGCAAACCCTCAGCACACTGTCCAATCTGTCTGACCCCCACAGCCACAACTAATGGGTTTTGTGATAAGGAGTATCTAGACACTAAAACACACACACACACACACACACACACACTGAAAGCCAATTTTCATTAATGTGTGTGTGTGTGTGTTCCTGTTGGTGTGTGTGTGTCACAGTGTATGGAGGAGTTGAGCTGGGACACACTGGCAGGGCCAGAGGAGAGTGATGTGCCTGCTCTGCAGTACATGACCCCAGGAGGTGCCCTGTGTGGATTCTCCCACGAGCTCAAGCCTGCTGCTCCTGCCTCCCACCCTGCTTGCTCGGGGCTGGGGCCAGGGCTGGGGCCAGGGCTGGGGCCAGGGCTGGGGCCAGGGCTGGGGCCAGGGCTGGCTCAACAGTCCTGAGGCTGACACACAGGGCCACAGGGTCTGGAGGGCATATACACACTGCACTCCCAGGCTAAAACACCCAGCTGTCTCAACACTCAGAGAGAAACGCAGGCACAACACTTAGAAGAGTATATAAAGGGACAGTTCACCCCAAAATCTGAACTGTCCCCGTAAAAGGGAGCCCATTTAAACAAAGACAAAGCCATGGCTCCTCACCAGGTATCCTGATGTAGGACCAGCCGTGACGAGGGTACAGGGCCATCGTGCCCCCCGGGGACTGTGCGAAGAAGGAGTTGGCCCTTGTGGACCAATCAGCAGCGAGATCAGGCGACCCGTACAGGAAACACTGCTTGGCGGCGACACTCCCGCCTCCGCGCACCATCCGCCAATCATACTCGGCACTTCGGTCGTCGCAGTAACGGTCCATGGGAACGGCCGTCACCTGTGAAGCCAATCAGAGAGGAGGGATGTGAGGATGGCTGGACTGTGTGGGAAGTGCTTTGTCGTCTGTCCCCGGTGCAGGACGGACAGCGTGAAGAGGGGGAGGACAGGGAACATTATGAAGACTAGAAACTTAGTTCTGTCCTTGCTGTTGTGATAAATGAATCAGCAGGATCTGAGTGTGCGCATGTGTGTGCATGTGTGTGCAAAGATGAAAGGTAAATAAATACAGGGCCCAGTGGAGGACAAACAGAGCAGAGGGTCCTTTTCTTTAGAAGCAAGTGTTTGTTTAGTGTGCAGCTGGAAGCCACAGCAGGGGGTCCTCACACACACACACACACGTTCAGTGCAACACGTTGTACAGAGGAGCCCTGCTTGTTGCACGTCTCCAACGACCCCCCACCCGACACGCACCCAGTCTCGTTTAGGCTGTCACACACACAGAGACGTCTTACCCTGGGTACAGCAGCCAGGAGGAACTTGGGAGGCTGTGTGGTCTGGCAGGGCCGGAGAGAGGAGGTGGATGGACGTCTGCCCTGGACCAGCACGTCCGTGTGGCCCACCACACCAGGCTTGTGACGGGTGAACACCAGGTCCTGACAGAGGCACAAGCACACATTTTTGACAGTTAGTGAGTACAGTACTTGCATATGTGCAGGGCTCGCAACTGACTTTTTTCCTCACTGTCCCCCTGTACCGTCCCAAAGTGCAAAATTAACCGTCCCAAACTGTAAATTTGTGTTAACTATTCCCCAAAAGTTTAGAAAGGTTTGAAAAATATTTTCACCCAAAAGTTTTAAAAGGGGTTAAAAAAAAAATTATAATAAAAAAAAAAAAAAGTTTGCATCATTGATAAGTATTTGATGAGGACTGTACTAAACTCTACTGTACTCTGCTCTGCTTTACTCTACTGTTTTAGGCTTCTCTGTTCTCCTCTCCCCTCTCCTTTCACTGTGTGGGAAAAAAAGTTTTGCAAAAAAGTTTCTAAAGGTTGAAAACATATTTTTGCAAAGGTTTCGAAAGGTTGAAAAAACGTTTTGGAAAAAAGTTTGGGGAAAGAAGGTTGAATTATTTTTTTGAACGGTTAGGGTTAGTAATTTCACTGACGGATTCACAGCACCATCTTATGGTAGAGCAACAAACCGCATCCATCCAACCCGCCACCTCCACGCCCACCTCCCCATGGCTGGGCCTGAGAGCTCATTACAGCCAATCAATCAACGTCTCCAGAAACCGTACTTCTCATGACGCTATCCGAGACCAGAGCACTCCACACCCCACAGTGATGACATCAGAGAGGGTGAGGTCTGCCAGGAGTCCAGGCCTCTGGCAGGGTACAGCTCAGAGGTCAGAGCCTACAGCCTTGGTCAGGGTATATTACTGGCTAGTCGGCTAGACTAGCTTGGACTAGATGAGGTGTGTTAGGAGCCAGAATGTCTATAAAGACAGACTCAGACGGTCCCAATGCCAGATGGGTGAGGACCAGGAAGTGCTGGAAATCAGAGAGGGAGTCTGGGAGTCGGAGTGCCTGGGCTCTTTGACTACAAAATGGACCAACTACCCACATGATTAAGTACCCACGTTGACACCCACTTAGTCAAGACGGGGGCCAAGAAATCATGACGGGACTGGAAGAAGTAAGACTTTCACCAAACTTGTCAAAGTGTCATGGAAAAATTTGCAAACTCGGATTAAAAATAGATCCTGACTTAATTTGGGTGTTTCAGAATGAGGTCACAGCGTACTTGCAGTAACTGTGTCTCTCTCCTTACACCCCCCCCCCCCCGAGCACCCTCCAGGAGGGAGGAACCTTAGAGAGACGCAGAGGAGAGACAGGAAGAGGCCTGGGGATGAGTTGGAGGGACCTGTGGAAGTGGTGGATGATGAAGGCAGGAGGGGGAGTCTGCAGGACAGAAGGTGAGAGACTAGGGAGCCTGGGAGAAGGACTGTAGGCTCAGGTCCAGACATGCTCTGCTATGGGCCTGCCTTGACCAGACTGTATAGATAAGCGAGCCCAGATCCTAGAGGAGAGGGATGCCTGGGAGGACAACGTGATGTGTGGGCCGCTCGGAGCTTCGCTGGAGCAGAAGGATAGTGTTTCACCTGTCAGCATTTTCTCTCTGAAACGTCTCCGGTTTCTGACACACACACACAGTCTCACCTGCAGCACAGGGCTGGTGTGCGTGTTGGGGTAGGCCGTGGGTCGATCCAGCCACAGTATGAGACCTCTTCGAGACAGACCCTGAGTCCTTGGCTCCTCGCGCCCTCCTCCTGCCTCTCTCCTTCCCTCCTCCTCCTCCTCCAGGCCCCACAGGCGTCGCTGGTGGAGCCGGTATGCTGCCTTCAAGGACAGAAAGAGAGCCAGCCACCTGGAAGTGGGAGAGGTAGTGGAAGACATACAGGAAATGAAGCATCTCTCACACTGTCAAACACAACATGTCCGTCACTGATTTCAAAGTAATGCATTGGTTTAGCGTGGTGGTCTTCAATCCTGATCCTCAAGGTGCCACTGTCCTGTATGGTTTAGATGTTTCCCTGTTGGAGCAGGAAAACATCTAGACCATACAGGACAGTGGGCTATACACACAGACCACTGGTTTAGGAGAGAAGTCAAGTCACTGGTTCCAATGAGCCAAAAGAACCGTGTTGATAGAGGACAGAAGACCGACCTGACCAGAGTGCCTTGCAGCATGACGTTAGACATCTCTGCAGGAGACACGTCGATGAAGCGCAGGAAGGAGAAACAGCTTCCCTCGTGAGCCCCTGGAGGAGCGAGGGAGGGAGGGAGGGAGGGAGGGAGGGAGGGAGGGAGGGAGGGAGGGAGGGAGGGAGGGAGGGAGGGAGGGAGGGAGGGAGGGAGGGAGAGAGAGAGGGATGACTAAAGCAGCCTTTCCTGACCATTGCCACTTTGCAGCCCACTTGCATAGCTCAAATATTTTTGCGGCCGCCCAACACATCCATTCACTTAATTTGAGTTTATCACACATGTTTAACAACACCACGGGCGCCAAACAATACGCTTTCACAGTAAAATGTATTTCAGCGATCAAAGAAGACAGTGTCCATCAGTGCCACAGCAAGCACACATTGTAAAGAGAGGTACCCTGCGTAACTACCACGGCCAGGCCAGGTCTAGAACCTCCGGTGAAGATGTCGAGGTGTTAGGCGTTAGTAAGACTGAGCCTCTCACCTTTCTGGTGGAAGAGAGACTGCTGGATGTGGTGAGGAGAGAAGGGGGACAGCAGGGCTTGGAGCAGTCTGGAGGAGAGAGAGACACAGAGAGGACTTGGGGTTACAGGACTGTACACCTCCCGACAATACGTGTGTGTGGTGCGTGTGTGTGTGTGTGGCGTGTGCGCGTGTGTGTGTGGCGTGTGTGTGTGGTGCGTGTGCGTACTTGTTCCGGGCCAGGGTGTGCGGGTGTGCGTGCAGGAGGCCTTGGCGAAACAGGAACTTGGAGATGATGAAGGGCCTCAGGGCCATGTGGAAGGGCGAGCGAGTCTCCTGACGCTCAAACAGGTCTGGGTGGTTACACACCTGAAGGAGCACACACACACACACACACACACACACACACGCACGTAAACAAGGCATCCATTTTCCTCGACACAGTTGAAGCTCAGCTAAAAACAAACACACTACTGAGACTAAAGAGCCTGCCTTGACTCAAGGCTGACCAGGGCCCCCCTGACCCACCTTTCTGAACTGCATGACCAGGTTCATGAGGGAGGAGGTGGTGTTGTGGGCCTGCTGGGCCGTGCCTGTGGAGGACTGCAGCAGGTCCTCGATGGAGATCTTGCTCCTCAGAGCTCGGTACAGCAGCCTCTGTCTGCACGTCAGCTGGCAGTAGGTCAGGATCTCAATCTGGAGGGAGGGAGGGGAGGGGGGGTGAAGAGAGAAAGAGAGGGAGTGGCAGGCAGGGAAAGAGGGAGGGAGGGAGAGGCGGGTAAAGAGAGAAAGAAAGGGAGTGGCAGGCAGGGAAAGAGGGAGGGAGAGGCGGGTAAAGAGAGAAAGAGAGGGAGTGGCAGGCAGGGAAAGAGGGAGGGAGGGAGAGGCGGGTAAAGAGAGTTTAGAGACGAGGCACAGCAAATGTTGGACATAAATTCAAAGGCGGCACTGACAGCGTCTGGTAGGAGCAGACAGGTGGGAGACAGGAGAGGGAGGAAGACAGATGTGGGGGGCGTGGCCATCCCTTCAGGGATCCCTGGGTTTCATCACACACTGAGTGTCCTGTTGTGTGAGTGTGTGCGTGTATGTGTGTGTGTGTGGTGTGTGTATGTAGTTGTGCGTGCGTGAGAGCGCTGAATCCAACATCTGTCATGGACTCTCTTGCAGCACTACCATCACTCATGGGCTTATTTGGGTGTTTCCTCTGCCATGAGCTGGATGAAGAGATTGATGGGTGTATGTCTGTCTGTGTGTGTGTGTGTGTGTGTGTGTGCGTGTGGCGGAGTGAGACACTACCTTGTCTGACAGCTCATTCTCCACGTCCTTCTTGATCCTCCTCAGCATGAAGGGCTTCAGGATCATGTGCAAACGGGAGAGCTGGTCTGGAGCGCGCACACACACACACACACACACACACACACACACAGTGAGTCAGTCTACTGGAGTAGGAGTGAATACACACGATCCACAGACACCCAGAGATGTAAACCTGAGGGAGCAGAGAGGCCGACAGGAGGGGCCGACAGGGCCCAGTGGATCCTGACATGTTAGTCTCAGAGCTGGAATCACTCTACCACCTGGAGGCAGTGCTCCGTCTCAGAGCTCAACTCACTCTCGTCGATGGCTCCCTTGTTCTCGGCGTGGCTCTCGATGTCCTTGGAGAACCACTCGTTGAACTCGTCGTGCGAGTCGAACAGCGTGGGCATGATAAAGTGGAGCAGAGCCCACAGCTGAGGGAAACACCAACATGTCAGCACGTCTGCACCACACACACATGAACACACACACTCTCTCTCACACACACACACACTCACTCACACACTCCCCTCACCTCAGCCATGGTGTTCTGGATGGGTGTGCCGGTCAGCAGCAGTCTGTTTCTACACTGGAACTGGAGCAGGATCTTCCAGCGCACGCTGCCGACACACACACACACACACACACACACACACACACACAGCGTTAACATTCGTCATGACCAGCCATGGTGGCGTGGTCCAGAGGCAGGCAGGGTCATGGTGGTGTGGCCCAGAGGCAGGCAGGGTCAGAGGGTTACCTGGTGCTGCTCTTGAGGGCCTGGGCCTCGTCCAGAACCATGTACTGCCACTTGACCCGCTGGAAGTACTTGACGTCCTGCACCACCAGCTGGTAGCTGGTGATCACCACATGGAACGGAGCGTTCTGCGTGTACAGGGTCTTCTGAAGGGGGAGAGGGAAATGTAGAGAGAGGGAGAGAGCGAGAGATAGAGAAGGAGTGGGAGAGGGGGAGAGAGGGGGAGAAAGAGAGGGAAGATATATGTGTCAGAATAAGCCTGATGCGTTTTCTGATACGACTAGTTTCCTGAGTTGTTAACTTGATAGGACCCATGGCGTCAGAACTGCTGGCAACATTCTCATCTTACCTGGCTCCAGAACTTTCTGATCACTTTGCGGTCATGTGGGTTCCCCCAATATGGCAACACCTTAGGGACAAACAAAGTTGTGAATAATCTCTGTGTGGTGTCTGAAGAGTCACAACAACAAAATACTATCTGGCTCCTGTGCATTCCATAGTTCCATATAACAACGATGTAACTGCAACAGAATCTAAAACTTTCTGATTCCAAAAGCAAACCACCAAGCTTTAAATCCTCTATTCATTGTTCCTCTGAAAACATATAAACTTTGACCGAGATGTTGATGTTTAATGTAATGTGAAAAATGTGCCCATATAATAAGTCACTCAACACAAATATTGAGTTCAGTTCCGTTGTTATTGGTTGGGCTTTTTCAGCCTGTCTTTTCCAGTGTACTGTGACCTTATCTACAGCTTGTGAAATATGCTCCGTTAACACCTCATTAGAGAAACACACCGAACAGTTGATTTACTGTTTAAGTGGTGCATTGACGCTAGTGTATGTATGTGGAGTTATGCGACAACTTAAAGTATGTCTACCTTGAATCCAACCCGATTGTGTGAGACCGTACATGTTCACCCTGAGGTCTCTGTCCCAGCCTGTCTACCCCTGCTAGGACAGGCAAATACTGCCCCCTGGAGGACATGCTCAACCACACACGCACGTCTGCACCTCTCGACTGCTCTACAGTGTTTCCCCTACCATTATATTAGGGAGCGCCCCTTTTTTTATAGATTAAAAAATATATATATATATATTTAAAAAAATATTTATTTTTTCTTTTATATATATAGTTCTGGAGCCATATATATATATAGAGCCCGATCACAAAATAAGTCATTTAAGGTTACCATTCCTATAAAACAGGTCTATAGCTTGCTCTTTTATTAAACAAACTAAATGGCCTTATGTTATTTATCTTATTTACACAACGGCGTGTCATTTACATTTAGTCATTTAGCAGACGCTCTTATCCAGAGCGACTTACAGTAAGTACTGGGACATTCCCCCCAAGGCAAGTAGGGTGAAGTGCCTTGCCCAAGGACTCAACATCATTTTGCACGGCCGGGAATCGAACTGGCAACCTTCAGATTACTAGCCCGATTACCTAACCGCTCAGCCACCTGACTCCCATTTCTGTCTCTACATGGTCGGGCGACAATGTCTCTACATGGTCCCCCCCCCCTCCACTACCAGCCTGCATGCCATTCCCCCACCACCACCCCAGAGCCCCGTCTGAGCGGGGAGTTCAGGAGAAGAGGCGACGAGGACAGAGGGAGGAGTGAGGATGAGGAATGGTTTTCCCACCGGAACCAAGATGCTTCCGCCAGCAGTGTCGTGTCAGCGGCAGGCCTGTTGGGCTCACCTTGAATTTGGGCACGAAGCGGGAGAATTCCTGGTGCCAGTTGTTGAGCGTGGAGGCCGGGGAGATGATGAGGAACGGACCCCAGATGTTGTCTCTCTGCAGGGGGACAACAGCACAGGATCAGTCACCACGTCAGGTGTGTGTACGCGCGCGTGTTTGTGTGTGAGAGAGAGATATAGAGTTGGCAACCACTGAAAACAGTAACCAAGTCAGGTGTGTGCGTGTGTGAGATATAGATAAATCAACAATTGAAAACAGTCACCACGTCAGGTGTGTGCGTGTCTGTGCGTGTGACACCTAGAGAGAGCAGCCACTGAAAACAGGAAACACTAAGCTGTAAGGCACACATGTCTTCCTGTGGGGTCTGCCTCAAAATCGGGGGATCACAAAATCTCCACAATGCAAACGTTTCCATGTCAGCACCACGGGGCCAGTGAGACCAGCAGACAGCTGGGGTCTCAACTTTCACAGAGACCGTGCTGAACAATCACTTGATCGTTTTCCGACTCATTCTCAACACTGCCATTGCATAAGGGCCTGGATAGGATGCAGGTGCATGGAAAAATCAATTTTTCGACACCAGCACAACAAAACTCACAACACAATAGCATTTTCCGGGGGTCATTAAACTGCGAGGTGATAGACCTCTCTGAATCACCCACCACTGTATCTTAGAATCATCTTAAAATTGAGTTCTCTCACAAACCAATCTAACCATGACCTGCATCTCTGCCTCAGGGAGGTCTTACCTCTGCCAGGTGGGCCAGCAGGGCGATGCTCTGGACGGTCTTTCCCAGCCCCATCTCATCCGCCAGGATCCCATTGATGCCCTGCAGAGAACACAAGTTATCCAGCACCGCCTCAGGACCAGGGAACGTGTACAGAGTATGATGGATGTTGTGAATATTGAACATGCCATATTACGAGACAGACAGGCAGACCGGGAGACAGGAGAGGTTTGTCTGACAGGTGCTTGTGTAAGGCTCACCTGCTCATAAAGGTTGGCCAGCCAGTTCATGCCTTTGAGCTGGTATCCCTTCAGCTTGCCGTTGAAGATGGAGGGCTGGGGGATGTCGTCCCCGGCCTGGATGGAGGGGTTGGCCAGGCTGTAGCTCTCCCCGAAGCCCGAGCCTGAGGCAGCGTGCTGGGACGCGCAGCGACTGTCCCTCGCCTCCTCGTCAAACAGGCGAGTCTAGGAGGGACGAACGTGATGAGAAACTGGAGTTAGACCAGGGGAGTTCTATGTGTGTGTGTGTGTGTGTGTGCGTGTGCGTGTGTGAACTTACCCTAGCCTGGTGGATCTGGTAGGCCTCTTTGGCATTCCTCAGGGCCTGGGACTTGTAGTGATCACTATCTGTGACGAGAAAAGACAATCACACACTTGTTACGCCAAAACGATATCTGAAAACAACACTGGTTTAATTCTAACTGGCCATAAACGGTCTCTACAAAAGTGGGGTGCAGTGTGGTATGATATGGGCTGCAGTGTGGTATGATATGGGCTGCAGTGTGGTATGATATGGGCTGCAGTGTGGTATGATATGGGCTGCAGTGTGGTATGATATGGGCTGCAGTGTGGTATGATATGGGCTGCAGTGTGGTATGATATGGGCTGCAGTGTGGTATGATATGGGCTGCAGTAGGGTATGATATGGGCTGCAGTAGTAGGTACCGTAGTCTTCCTGTCCCACGTTAACCATCACCCCTCCCCCGATGTCGATCTGCCGCTGGGCCGAGGTGTCCTCCAGCTTCCTCAGAATGTCCTCCTGACCCTCCTCCCCCCCTCCGCTGGCCTTGCCCCCCATGAAGTGGGCATACAGCTCCGTCTGGGTGATCAGGAAGTTCAGTTTGCGCTGCTGACGCTTCGCCTGGGAGCATGGAGGATGAGGGGGGAGACAGAGAGACAGAGAGAAAGAGAAAAATGTTGGTACGTTGGTAACGAAAAACACAGCTCATTAAAGCACAAGCCGTGCCATTTAAAGCCTGACGTTGGCTGTGGAGAACCTAGACATCGACGACAACTAAACAACCGTGTCACACCAACGGCCCCCACCTCTCTCATCTCCTCGTCCAGCTTGCGTTGTTCCAGAGCCTCCTTCTCTGCCCTCTTGCGGTGCTCCTTCTCCACCTTCTCGTACTTCTTCCAGTACAGCATCATCTCCTTGGTGAGGCGTCTGGCTCGGGGGAGCGTCTCCTTGCAGTTCTTCTGGGCCTGGATGGCGGCGCGGCGCACCTCCCGCATGCACTGGTGAGCAAGCTGGACCACAAGAACAAACACACACACACACTTAAGTCTCTAGGAAGACACTGGAGCTCTACTTAGACTGAAGATTTGAAAATATTCATCGCTAAATCTGATTTCCCCTTCACCTTTTTGCCGTTGGTCAGGACAAGGTTCTTGGCAGACGTTTTCTGTTTGAAGGTCTGAAAGACATGATGAATTATTTTCAGAAGTAGGTGATGAAGCACTGAAAACACAGCGTTGTTCCACAGTGGTGTTCCCCAGCGTACCTTGGGGATCTCCTTCTTGGCGATAGTGAGCCACACTTTGCGTCGGCGAGCGTTCAGCTGCTCGACGGTCAGGTGCTTCTTCTTCACCATGGGCAGAGAGGCGTCGTGGGAGAATTTGGCGAAGTACGTCCGCCCCTCGCCTGAGAACTCCCCCTCCCCTCGTTTCCTCTTCTTCTTCACCTTCTTCAGTTTGGCTGAAACGAGGAAACGTTACAGTCCTGATTGATATCTCGATGAATTCTAATCCAGCAGTGAATGACATGATTCTAAACGACAGAAGTCAAAGCGGAGCGCCGGTTGGCTCAGACGTACCCTTGAACTTCTTCTCGTCTTTGATCTTTTTCTTCTTGGGCACCAGCAGGTGACGCTGCTGCTCATAGAAGGGGTCATGGGTGGAGAGGAGGCCCGTGCTGTAGTACTGGTACTGTTGAAGCTGGTTAGTCACACACACACACACACACACACACAGAGGTTTCAAGTTGAGTCATACACACAGAGACGAGCAGGTTTCAGAGAGGTTTGCTGTGAGGCAACTCCAGGACTTTCTCACAAAACAACAATCTGTCATTAGATTCATTAGTTTTGTTATTACTGTGTGTGTGTGTGCGTGCGTGCGCGTACCTCGCGGTCTGAGTGGAACTTGCTCTGGTGCTGCCTGGTGAAGCGGTGCAGACGCAGCATGTCCTGCAGCTCCTCTCGAGACAGACAGAAGTCCGAGTCGTCAGAGTCTGTGTCTGAATCTGTGGTGTCATCGCTCAGGAGGATACTCTACACAGGAGAGAAGCAGAGGGTGTGGACAGAAGGAAGCAGAGGCAAGAACAGGAGGCAAGATTAAGGACCGTAGATGAGGTACAGAATCGGATGTGTTAGATAGGCCTACAGATATTGATACCTTGAGCCACTTCCTACTCTTCTTGAGCTTGGAG
The DNA here is from genome assembly GCF_963692335.1 of Osmerus eperlanus. NCBI lineage: Eukaryota > Metazoa > Chordata > Actinopteri > Osmeriformes > Osmeridae > Osmerus > Osmerus eperlanus. Next base: position 4,591,680 of record NC_085025.1, read on the forward strand.
AAGTTGTAAAGGCTGGTTTTATCCGTCTTTTGTTCTGTGGACACAACAGATAGGAAGCAGGTAAACAAACCCCAAATAGCCCAGGAACTGTTAAGTGCCTTGTGCCAGTGAGACATGACTAAACACAGTCACGTGTGACATCCATAGATGAGAGTGGATGACGTTTCATTCTTCACTTAAATTCTGCCTTTATTTGGCCTACCTTTGCCTTGAAGCAGCGCACCATTCAGAGGGTTGCCCTCAGTCAGCCCCTCCTCTGTGTCACATGACTCTTCCTTCACTGCCAGGGGGGTCTGAGGATTGGTTGTCCTCAGAGAAGGACCCTCCCCCAAGGCTCCGTCGCTTTCATCGCTGTCATCACTACAAATGACAAAAATGCACCCTAAGCCCATAGACATAACCAGCCATCTATTTCTGGCTTATGAAATGTGCCCAGAATAGGCACCTAGGGGACATCAAGGGCTCTAAAACCTTCATTCTGTTTAGTGTAGCCAAGGCAACGGCACAAAAATGACATGTTGCAAACATCAGTCTATCACTGTGATTGTGAATCTGCTCTAAAGTGTGGCACCAGTCTTCTTTTCTGGGTGTAGCTCAGTGTAGAACATTTAACTGCAGATCAAGAAGGTAAGAGGGTAAAAGTGTCTTCTAAACGAACACAGTACATCCCAATGCCTGAGGAATCCATAGCCTCCCTACCTGGTCAGGTCTCTGTTGAAGATGGAGGCGGTCTGGCGCAGAAAGCCGTCTAGCCTCAGGGACCTCTCCAGGTGCTGGAGGTGCAGGGGTTTGGCCAGCCCAGAGCCACCCGCGGCCCCAGCCAGCACGTCCCCCTGCCCAGACGCCATGCTGGCCAGAGATGCCTCCACCCAGCAGGGCAGGTACACTCACTGAGATGAGACAGACAGTGAGAGGGGATTAAATGGGAGACTTAAAGATTTTATTTTAAACGTTTTATGTATGTAGGGATAGGCACTCTTTTTGTCAAGCCTTGACCAAACCTGATTTTTTTTTTTTATGAAGACCTACCTTTTGAGTATGGGATACCATTAACCTTCCTTCCAACTCTCACACACAGTCCCAATAATGGAAAGACCTAGAGAACAGATAGTGTGTCAAGTCAATTCAATTGAAGACAGATACTGATCATTGGACATGAACTAAAGTAGATCTATTTACTGTCTATTCATGACTTTGTCTATTTGTTAACACTGAGTTGGGTCTATTAAGGACCTTGTCCTAAACTCAAAAGGTGAAAGAACCTTGTAGTTGACCCAATAGATAGCATAAAGACACATTAGTAGATTAGTAAACTACTGCAAACCTTGCTCGACTGCAGAATATGTAAATTAAGTGCAGCTTTCTAAATAACACTGTTTTGCTGCATAATTACCTGGCCATTATCGACATTTATGTAGGTGAAATACAGTGCAAGCATGTTGTTTTTTGTGTGTTTTTCATAATTCATTGTTTCATTTCAAATTAACGTAAGACTGAAATGATATTTGCAAATGTTTAGTGATGTACTTTATTGATCAAATGTCCCTGGGTAATAGCCTGACCAATTCAACTTTACAGCAAGTGTTAACGGTTTGCCACCTGTGAAACAGTAAACTATTAATATGTCTATTATTATGACAAATAACCGTCTTTCAAAATTATTTTGCCCCTTCACCTATTCCGCTAAATACCTATAGATATTGGTAGTGTAGCTCTAATTAGTTTAATGTTAACTACCCGTAGTGAAATACAACACCCAAGCTAGTGACTCACAGTCGAGCGGGTGACATCGGAAGACCAGCAGCAGCTAGCTAGCTTGCCCGCTAACGCATAACATGAATAGTGTTAGCTTGCTAGCTAGCTAACGAATGAGCTAGGGTCAAGGTATGCAGCTAGTAGTAGCTGGCTATCCCGTTCACAAGCAACATAGCTAGCTAGTTACAATACACATTGGCTGGTGAATGGTTTTGCAACGCAAGACTAACTTAGCTGGCCAAACACCAGGAACTATGCCAATTTTCACATGAAACGAGCCTCCTTTGCGTTGTTATAGCTAGCTAGCTGCCAACCTTTGATTAAGTCCATGCAAATCATAAATGTTGCAAGTAGGTATAAGTCCTGACTATTTCAATTATTTAAATGGTGTCTGTCTCTTTAAGACCACCTCCTCAGGACAAAGGACTGTTATTGTAGCAATAAAATACATTATTAGTAATTGCTATTCTGGCTGCTGCAGAAAGGCCTAGAATGTATCCCGAACCTTTCGTACCCTTGAACAGGCACGAGGGGAGTCACCGCAGCCCCAGTACTCCGATCCCCTACGTTCTAATTCTTTCTCCCTACCGGCCATCTTTCCCTACTGCTCCTTCACCATATTACTTCTTAACACTTTCTCACCTTGGCCCCGTGTCCCCCTTTTACGCTCTCTCGTTGCTGCTGCCGACTCTCAGTTCTCTCACTCCAAAATGGCGGTTCTAAGCAACGAGTGAGTCTGTGAGCTTTGGGTCGACAGCAACAGAGAGGCGGCCACTTTCTGTAACTGAGAGAGCAGGGACACGGCGCCATGGCGAGGATAGAGCAAGGAGCAGGCATACTAATCACATGTAGAAAGAGCTTCGATAGTCTATCGGAGTGTCACCGCAACTTTCCCTGTTGGATGGCTCCAGAATTTGTATATATTCATTAGTATGCTATACTCTGGGTACAGATGTGCTTTTTGGTCACATTTGGACATATTTAGTCCATATCACAGTTCGCTATCCGAATTCTGTTGGTATAGTCTGTTCATCACGAAGTTTCCCGAGCTGTATGTTACGTCATACAAAAGGAAACCGTTATAACAAATATCGCGAGGTCATAAAAATGGTCATGGGATTTGTATATATATGATTTGCTGCTTAGAATCTTTGTAGAAATATTGTATAAATCAGATGTATTTAGGTCACGTCTTACAATTTACGCAACATAAGTTACGTGACGCTCATTAGAAATGTGATTCTTTTTATTGTTACTTTTAGATTAGACTCATTACGTCCTTTTAGGGTAAATTACAGCTGTCAAATGCATTCAAACTTTTGTTGTTGTAATAGTTCCTTTGAGGACACAAGCAAATCAATCATACATTTTACATATAATACCAAACAAGTTTGAGATTATTTTTTATTTAAGTTAGTATATGTACAAGACAACCATGTTGACATTGACCTGATTTGAAAACAGAAAAACAATTAGCAGGAAATATTATCATGTATTCAATTTAATTCAAAACATTTGAAGCCCATCTACTAATTTTAATAAATGAGAGCATTAGGGATAAAAAAAGAAGATGCAGCATTTTCAGATTGCAAGTAGAGCGAGTGCAGCACAGAAACATGTAAGTGAATTGGCCTACATGGCCTTAAACATCTGGGTTAACATTTGGAATACGAGTCAACAAAAGAGATTGCGGCCATTTTCCAATCTGCAGCATAAGCAAATAACCTACTTCAACTCTCGTGTAATTCAATATCCCATCAACAGTAAGAGTTGACCCCCTGCCCAACAGTACCGCCAATGCAAACTGCTCAGTTTGCATTGGTTTTCTCAGCGTTTTTTGGCAAGGCCTCCAATCTGCAAGTTCAAGCTCTTTTATATATACCAACATTTTCTGTTGAAATTACATAAACGCATGCCATTTTAAGACCTGGCAAGATGGATAAATGAGAGAGGCCACCCAGCTTGACTCATAATGGAAACGATGATTTCAAAGCGACAGGTCCCTCACAAACCACTGAACACTTCCATTCAAAGCCAGCTGCTCCTCTCCTCCTCAAACTTCAGAGGGTCGATGAACGGCTTGTCAATGGACTTGATCATGAGCTCTCCACAGTACGCGCACTCGCAAGCGATGATGTCATCGATGTCCGACTTGATCTGCTCTCGGCTGACGTTTGCACTGGGCTTCCCCAGGCTGGCCGAGTCGCCCTCCTCCTTCGGGGCGAGTCTGTGGCGGGACTTGGAGGTCTGGGTGGCAGCAGCCAGCTTCTTCTGCAGCTCCTCTAGACGGCCGTGCTTGTAGGCCGACAGGTGAGGGATAACCTCCTGATTACAGGAGGTTAAGAGACGTTCATTACTAGGAGAAATATACAGATGAACAAATCGAGGACAATAGACCTATAGACAGATGGATAGAGAGCGTACGAAGTTGTTTGGTAAACAACTGTATAGTGGCCAGGACTACACGCCACGCTCTGTTACCTGAAAGAGGCAGTCGTAGTGGAACATGTGTCCACACAGGAACAGGTAGAAGGGCCGGTTGAGCAGGGGGAAGTCGCAGGCAGCACACTTCTCCTGTGACTCCACCACGCCGTACTTGTTCCTCATCTCCTGGATGTCCTCGCGAATACGCTTGGCGCTCTCCGTCGCCTCCTCCATCTCCTGCTTCAGCTCATCAATGTGCTGGTTGTACTCCTCCAGAGAGCTGCAGATGGCCTCCTGACATGGGAGGAGAGGGTTGAGGGTTTACGTTGGTTGAGGGGCAGTTCTATGGGTGTATGTGAAGCCCTCTGTGACATGCTTGCGTGTGAAAAGGGCTATACAAATACATTTTGATTTGAGAGAGGGATGGATGGGAGAGAAAACATCATGGCTTTCAAGGACCACTGGGAATTCTCTCTTAAGATCAACCACTGCTAATATGACCAGTTCAAGGAAACAACTAATGAAAAATAACTAGCCTAAAGTACCTCAGAAAGACTCTTGTATCAATAGTGGTTTCTAAGACTTAACAGACGAGTTCTGACCTTGAAGTGATCGATTGTGACAAAGTCCGGGAAGAAAGGCAAGATGTCCTCGATCTTGAGCAGGTTGCAGCTTGACAGGCAGTTCATGGCCTTCTTCACGTCCTTCTCCTCCTGCACGACGTGACGAGCGATCTTCAGCCACAGCTTCTTCCTCAGCTCCTCGTCATCCTCGGGCAGGTCCGCACACGACTTGGCCAGGTCCACGTCCACCTGGGTTTGTGCGAGAGCACAGGTGACGAGAGAAGACATGCACTTTAATACTCTGATCTGGGAGCCCTACACCTAGAAACGACATAGAACAATTGACCTAAAATGATGACAATTCCTGTCATTTGGATACCCAGATCAGATGGATCAGATGAATTGATAGATACTTTATTCATCCCCTAGAGGAGTTTCCATACAATACTTTTAACACAACATGCTACCTACTTGTAAAGCCAGGTCCACAGCCTCCTCATAGAGCTCCATGATCTTGTACACGAGCACGCAGGCCTGACTGTAGCCGTGCTCCGAGCACAACCTGAGGGCGTACTTCAGGTCGTAGTGGATGTCCGAGGCGTGCGTGCCAGCTTGCTCCAGGTACCACAGCAGGGAGTCGGGCTTGTACTTGGCATACAGAGAGAGGAGGTAGTTGTGGATGGCCTCCTCCGTCACAGTCAGCTGGTACACACAGAACTCCATGTAGCGGATGGTCTCGTTGATCTGCTGGGTGCTGCCCATCTGGCTGTAGTTCACCAGGGCTGGGATCAGTCTCTTGGGTTCCAGGCGGTTCCCCATCTGTATCCACGCATCCACCACCTTTTTGGGGATGTGCTGCATGAGGACAGGGGAGAACTTATAGAAAAGCTTCTCGTCGCAGTGCTTGGAGAGGACGTCCAGGGCAGCGCTGTAGTTGTCGTGCTGGCAGTGGTGCGAAATCACCCTCTCGTAATCCTGCATGATGACGGAGAAATACACCATGTCGTCCACGTTGCCGTGGCTGGCCAGCAGGTCGTAGATGGTGGTGCGGTTGTTATAGAGACACTCCTTGTGCTTGGAGCTGCTAAGAAAGCGCCGGAACTCATCCTGAGTCTCCTGGAAGAGGCCGTTCTTTCCGTCGGCTTCCAACAGACCCAGGCTGTTGAGGTAGAGCTCGGTCAGCCAGGTGACCAGCAGCGTGATCTGGGTCCTCTCGCTCTGTTTGAGGTTGTTCAGCTTCTTCAAAAGGAACTCCTTGAGGGCCTCTTCCTGCTTGGCCTCGATGAACTTGAGCGCGATCTCCTCGAAATAGTTCTGAGTCAGCGCGTAGCACTTGGCACTCTCCAGGTAGCGCTTGTTCTGGAAGCAGTGCTCAGCCTCCTTGGCCAGCACCATGTCCATGCACTCGGGCCTGTCCCTGCAGTACTCCTTGGCCAGGTCAAACTTGTTGGTGCTCATGTACATCTGCCACACGTCCCTGGCCTCCTTCTGGATGTGGTAGCGGAACACAGCCTTCTCTGTGTAGATCCAGACCAGGCCTCCGGATGGGTCCTTGATCATCTTCTTCAGGGTGCCAAATTTATCCGGGAACACGTCTTCGTGCACCGCCTGTCCGTTCAGGGTGCAGATGGCCTTGACGCGGTCGGGGAGGAGAAGCAGGAAGTGGAACTGGGTCAGGACGATGGAGATGGGCTTGTTGAAGCTGAAGTCTATGTCTGGAGTGTACTCCCACACCTAAAGCAATGAGAGAGGGAGGTGAGGAGTTATATTACAACAAACTGTAAATGTAGAATATAAACACTAATCTCAAATATCAAAGGCTGAAAAAAATGCAAAAGGTACCTGCACATCGCTGAAAAGAGAGTCGGGTCTCACGTAGTCCAGCTGCCCATAGAAAACTCCATTACCCATCATCCATGCAAAGGCCTTGGGCTTGGAGCGCAGCTTGGAGGTGTAGAAGGTGATCTCACTATAGCCCATGTTGAAAGGGAACTCCTGGAAGCTGGGTAGGAGGTCCTGGTTCTGGGTGAAGATGGAGCTGAATCCCTGCTGCTCTGAACCCTCCGCCACCCGGCCCACAAACTGGAAGAGACGTTTCCGGGTGGTGGCGATGATGAAATACTTGTTCTCCAGCCCCCTCTCCACCTCCAGGCAACAGACTGGTGCTGGCTTTCCATCCTCCTCCAGAGAGTGCACCTGTTGAAAGGATGGAGAGCACGTCAATAACAAAATTGTATTACATTTACATTTAGTCATTTAGCAGACGCTCTTATCCAGAGCGACTTACAGTAAGTACAGGGACATTCCCCCGAGGCAAGTAGGATGAAGTGCCTTGCCCAAGGACACAACGTCATTTGGCACGGCCAGGAATCGAACTGGCAACCTTCAGATTACTAGCTTAATTCCCTAACTGCTCAGCCACCTGACTCACTGACTCTCCTTTTACTCATACTGTACTAAAACCACATGCTTCTGTTCAGTGTGCTTCCCTGTGCCCATCGCGCCTGACCTGTCTGAAGTACTGGTCCGGGTTGGTGTTGAACAAACTGCCCTCGGAGGCAGAGATCTCTGCCTCAAAGATGATGCCCTGGCTGGTGCCCGCTAGGACAGGCCCGGTGTTGGTCTCGGTGCCCAGGAGTTTGTTCCAGCCCACGCTCTCGATCAGGTGGCCTCGCCAGCGAGACAGGCTGCGCACCTTCTGGGTGTTTCTGTTCAGGTACAGACACTCGCTGGTGCTCAGGCAGATCACCAGGTGGGACCCTGGAGGAAGATAGTAACAAAAGGGACATTACTATCTAAGAAGACAATGTAGTACAGCTAGTAATTACTATAGTTTTTCTAACCTGGTAGTTAGTATTTTCATTTTTGTATTTGTACAGAATAAAGCACTACAACCATGTAATGGGAAATACAATAGGCAAGGGACTCAATGAACCACCCTTTACAGATACTTATATTATCACTACTAAAGCATAGTTTGATAGAATTAAATAACACATCATTCATCATTCGGCCCATTAAAACATGTATGCCTGTCTGTGTGTAACCTGTGAGAGGTAAACGTTTCAGCCATTCTCACCTGTGGGGTCAAGAAAGAGTCTGTGCACTCGACTGTCATCTTTCCTCCCCAGCTCAATCTGATTGGGTTGATCTGGTTTCCCAAGATCTATCCTGTAACACGAGAAATTTACATTTAGTCATTTAGCCGACGCTCTTATCCAAAGCGACTTACAGTAAGTACAGGGCCATTCCCCCGAGGCAAGTAGGGTGAAGTGTCTTGCCCAAGGACACAACGTAATTTTTCACGGCCAGGAATCAAACCGGCAACCTTCGGATTACTTACCCGATTCTCTATCCGCTCAGCCACCTGACTCCCGAATGAATTTACATTCATTCATTTGAACAGACATCTCAATGGAGCCACTCGTGAATAGCACTCGCTGATCATTCTGAATGATTGATTTTGATTAAGACTAATCCTGTCACTTCACAATCATGTCAAAATACAATCTGAACTCAAACTTGCAAAAGAAGTGTTGAGGACAACAGTTACTAACCTGAGAAGAGTGTCTTTCCCTAAGCTCATGCATAGCTGATTGTTGCACACCGCAAAGTGGTTGATCTTCTCAGGAGGTGTGAAATCGATCCTCTGCTTGTTGAAGATGGGCTTCTCTTCCTCCAGTCTCACATTCACGAAACCTGGGTGGGTGAAACGTGGGGGATAATGTGAGGATCATCGCAACCGACTAGTATCAAGGCAATGATCAAATCCCACTCACTCCACGGACACACATGATGATATTATCGATGAGTGATGACAACATTTCCGTAAATTGCTATCAAAAGGCCCCAACTAGCTGGCTGATCAAGCCCTGCTTACCCGAGTGAGGTATCCCGATGTTGGCAGCTGACAGACGGCTGTGTTGTTGCACTGGATGCCTGACATTTTGAGAGTCCTCATACTCATCAAGTATAGAAGCCATAACACCACTTCTAAGTTTGTCTGATAAAGACACAAGCCGACACAAATAGCTAAAACTACAAATCGAAGTATACCATAACAGTCGTCAACTCAAAGGCAACAGCACGAGCCAACTAGCTAGCTAGAACTAGCTAGATAACTTCCCAAGAAAGCAGACTTAAGGGCCTAATATAGTTCGTCCCATTCATTTTTTTTAAACATTCAAAAACGTGTCTTAAAATAACCGACAGAAATGCCAATGCTTTTATAAATTGTATAGCGCAAACAAATGCGCCAATTCATCGTCAGCTTCCGATCACAGAAGGTCAGGTGATGCACGATTTTCACGTGACTAAAAACAACACAGAAGTTTCATATTTTGCCACTTGGGGGAGCAGGTTGTCCAATTTACGAATTTAAATAGTTCAATGCACTGGACCTGGAATATTATTCCCACTATTGCTTGTAACCCCTTCTAATGAAAGCTAAATTAATTAATAATACGTTATGTTGTAAATCATAGCATACGTAGTGACGATTACATTTGAAGGATTTTCTCTTTCCTTTTCCTTCAGAAGGACACTATGTAGTAGATAAACAACTAAACCAGGGCTTCACAGGGTCCTCCTTCACACGTTTTACTTGCGGTGGGAGTGGCTATGCAAATCATAACCTGTTAGAGTGGAAAGTCGTCCAAAACCAGATGGCATCACCGGTCAGATCACAGAAGCTTGATGAGCTGAACCACCGGAGTATACATTATCCCAAAACTTCATGAGGCACGATACCGATTACATTCTTGGCTCTTATGTTAATTAAACGTTAACTTTGAAAGTTGGACATGCCACCTCAAATGGATTATTTTTATGAAGAACCTCGAGTCCCATCCGCTTGTGGGCTGACTGCAGCGGACGAACTGGAGCCAGCGGCGATCAGCTGTATGCTGGTCGGGGATGGAGCTGTAGGAAAGACAAGTATGATTGTTAGCTATACAACAAATGGATATCCCACGGAATATAAACAGACAGGTTTTGACGTATTTTCAGGTACGAACGCTTAAAGAAACATACTATTAAATGAGTTGGAAAAGGAAATGACATTGTTGCATGCGTGTACTAATTCTAAATCAATTTCTCAAACAGGTCAGGTACAAATTGAAGGAGCCCCTGTAAAAGTTCAGTTGCTCGACACAGCCGGCCAGGTAAATTTATGCAGAAAATCCGTGAATATGTGTGTTAATTTGTCTTTTTTTCTTAACGTTGTAACAGGTAGCGTCTTGATTCTGTCACAATGTGCCTTATTGTTTTGTTTGGTTATTCTTATTCTCCTGTAGGCTAATGGCACATAGCCAACTCCAAGTTTCAAACATCGAAACCTACTGTAGATTGTAATCTTTCCAAATGTGATACACAGTCACACACTTAGTACTACTCACAGCTTTAGGTGAAGCGGATGAACCTTGGAATGTTCTCAATAGCCTTTATGTGACAACCTTCATGTTACATTTACGTTAGTCATTTAATTAATTTAGCAGATGCTTGAATCTAAAGGGACCGACAAAAACTGCATAGAAAGTACAGAAGATCAAAGATCAGAAGTGCATAGTTCCACAGTATTTCAGTGGTCAGAGAGTCAAGGAACAGTCATTCATGTTTCTCACAGCAACCCTTGATTCCTCCCACACTGCCTTTTTGTGTTTTCTGAATAAGAGAACACTTTTTCAATCCCCAGACAGGAACATTTAAGAAACACACTAACCTGACCTTTCTATCTTTTGCCATTCCAGGAAGAATTCGACAGCTTCCGCTCGCTCTCCTACTCCCAGACAGACGTCTTCATCCTGTGTTTCAGTGTCGTCAACCCCACATCGTTCCACAACGTCACCAAGAAATGGATCCCCGAGATCAGGGCCTGTAACCGCTCCTCGCCCATCATCCTGGTCGGCACCCAGTCGGACCTCCTGCTCGACGTCAACGTGCTCATCAACCTGGACCGCTGCAAGGTCAAGCCTGTCCTCAGCTCCCGGGCGCAGAGCATGGCAGACAAGATCAGGGCCGCGGACTACGTGGAGTGTTCCTCTCTGACTCAGAAGAACCTGAAGGAGGCGTTTGATGCGGCCATCTTTGCGGGTATCAAACACAAGACCAGGAAGGGGAAGAAGAGGAGCCTGTCGGACAGACGCACCAAGGCCTTCTCCAGATGCAGCTGGAAGAAGTTCTTCTGCTTTATCTGAACTCACTGATCATCAACCCTATGGGTCATGGAACAAAGCTATTATTATTTATTAATTTACAGAGACTATTGATAAAGACTTATTTCGGTGTTATTAAGGTGGTGGATGCAGCCAGATGGTATTCTCTTGCTGAACCAGTGTGTCTGGGGTCTGGTTTCTGGTCTTGGTTGATCTCAAAGATGAAGCCAAGTTGATTACATCCAAGTGTGACACATATGCATGTCTAATTTCTATTTCTGATATGATCATGTCAGGAACAGCAAGTGTCTCAACGCTGGGAAGGCTACTGTGCATGGCTAGCCACGATGACAGGAACGAACATCCAGTCAGGAGTAGCCATGTAAATGTAGTGAATTTGCATTAGCTGGGACACTGCCTACTGCGTTCTGACTGCTGTGTGTATCAGGGACAGGGAGTGGGCTAAGAGAAGGCTCAGATTAGTCACTATTGTGTTCAGCGCTGCCTAGCTCCCCAAAGCCATTCACATCCCAGCTGACAGTGCAGGGTCAAGTCACAGTGCAAGGGTGTCACCTTTTGACCTGTACGTGAACCAGTGCTTACCCATGACACTATATTGTTTACTAGGGGTTGATTCAATCAGTTGACAATATCAACACCCTTCCACAACCAGCATTTTTGAAAACACAAGGTTCTCCTTAAATGTCTGTTTGACCATGAAGGAGAAGCAGGGAGTGATTGACTAAAAGGAGAAGAAAGCATTCCCCTTTCTTGGTATTTTGCACATGGTGACCCGGGTAAACTGTTTGCTAACTAGTGTACTCCCTGTAGCCCCGACCAAGGTGACTACTCTCTGTCTGGGACTCCTTTGTCTCCTGGTCATCTCCATGTGTAAAGGTGAGCACTATGGGAGGGCTGAAACAGCCCCTAGCTGAATGCGGTCCCTACCTGTCTCTGTAGTGAATGAAAACCCCCCTGCTCCAGAGCCACTGTTTATGAATAATCAAGTCCCTGCTTTGTCTCCGGGCTAAACTGCTGCTCGCCAGGCCACACCGTGTACGTCATGTGGGGGACCTCTGCTTGAGGGTAAACGTTCACCGTTAACGTCTATGCTACTCTCTGTTTCTGTCAGTTGGGTTGTTTCTGCCAGACTGTCCGGATCATGTTATGGAGGACTGGCACACGCAGGCTAAAGCTTGTTATGCTTCTTGTAGAAGTGAATGCTGTATATGTCGAATCTATTCTGTTTTCTTGAAACAGTTAATGGAAAGTCAACATTTTCTTTGTGCATTGTGATGATAAAATGATAATCTCATTTTGTTGCAGTAATCCTTGAACAATACATTTGTTGTGTGTGAAATTGTTGCCAATCAATTTTAAAATCTCATGCTCAGCCCACACTTTGTTGGAATGAAAGTAATGAAAATAAATGCATTCAAATAAATGTAAAAAAACAAACAACAAAAAACTTTTGTCTAATTTGTCTGAATAGTGGAGTGAATCTATCTGTAGAAGAGTGTATATTTACACCTCTTGGGAGCTAATACACATGTCTGTCTGGAGGGTAGATAAATTGGAAGATTCTTGGTATTTAGCATAATTCTCCACAGGGAGGCTAAACGCTTTCAACCCTGGGTTCCTGACCTGAGTAACTCTCTTGTCCAAATGTATGGCAACAGCATTTACATTTTAGACACTTTTATCCAAAGCAACGTTCTACCAGTATTTCAGTGGTCAAAGTCCAGGAACCATCAGTTTTTCCAGGCATATTGCAAGTTCCCATATCTCCTGCTACTTGCCCAATTAACAACATGTTGTTCTTTCAAAAAACTACATGACTGATGTGGAAGCAGTGCATGTCATCGCTGCATGACGGGACTGGACGATCAGTTCAGTGTCACCGACAACTAATCTGCAGATGGGGAAAGCGAGGGATTGTGAGTGAGTCACACACTCGGTACAGAGCCACTCATTCAGCCTCACTCACCTGAACTCACACCTGTAATCTGTGCTGTTTCTCTTTGCGTACCATCCATGTTGCACAAGGAGTATACATGTGTCATAGTTTTTGTTGGAAGATGCAAAATTCGTGGGAAAAGCAGACCCTGCCCTATCCATAGGGGGTGGGGTGTCCCTGTACTTACTGTAAGTCGCTCTGGATAAGAGCGTCTGCTAAATGACTAAATGTAAACATGACACGGTCACACTACACCGCCGTCACAGGAGAACCCATGCTGAACTCAGGCCATATGTGGACCGCAGTCACAGTGACATCTGAACTTACATTTACATTTAGTCATTTACATTTACAACTTTACATTTACATTTCATTTACAACTTCTTAAACTTCCGAAGGATCCAACTTTGGTCTGTGGGATTCTGTTTGACAGAATAGTTTTATTTATTAAAAAGAAGAGTTTTGTTTGCCTCTGTGTCTGGGTTTTTGTTTATGTCTTTGTCTGAAAGCGGAGGATGTCCTAGAGACACATGGAGCTGGAAAGGCAGGTCACAGCGATGGTCGGGCCAAAGGTTATCTTCCCTCCAAGGTTCTCAACCCACAGGTATACACAAGCAGGAACTTGACCAAACAAGACACACACACTCAAACACAAACAGACATGACAGGCTGAAATGTCAAGTTAGCACTTTCTTTTCTCGCTATAGTCTCGATCCACTGCACTCACGCGCGCGCACACGCACGCGCGCGCACACGCACCGATTGAGCAATGGACTCGGAGTCACAGGACAGGTTTTACGTTCCCATGGATGAGGTGTTCCTCCTCTCTCCTCCTCTCTCACCCACAGTTAGTCATCCCTTTGTTCCTCTCCCACAAGCAGGGCCCGTCTTCTTCCCATCGCTCCTTTGCTCACAGCAGCTCGCTTGTCCTTCTGGCACCGTGCCACTTTCAGTCCGTCTCAGTTTCGCTCAAATTAACGTCCGTCCCTGCCGGTGCCAGCGACATGCTTACATCAGGTGCTCAAACAGGTCTTCACACAGACAACAGGAACCAATTGGCTTCTGCCTGTGAAGGTATCAATTTTGACAGTTACATGCTGAGGGAACCTAGAATCGGTTGGTGACATCACCTTCACACACAAATACACACACAGACGTGCACAGTTTTTGTACAGGTTGTACGGTGTGTGGGAAACAGGCTGGATTGTGGATGATTTGTGTTGATTTGGTGGTGAGTTTATCTTTCAATATGAAAAGATAGCTTGGAATTCAAGTCTTAATCATAACAATTTTGTCATCTTTAAAGCCACAGGTTTCATCCCAGTCTAGAATAACCACTAAAGTAAAATTATACAGAAAGAACCGGAATGATGTGATGAGACAAACAGTCACCTCAGGACGTTCCATAGCTGTGAGAGAATATGGTGGAATTTCTTGATGGTAGCAGTGAGGACAAACTTGACCTTGCAGTACTTTTTCATTAACATTCCATGAATACACTGGCCAAAATGGCCAATTGATTTTGAAACCGTTTTTATTGAAAATGCATTGTTTGAAAGGGTTCTTACAAATCAATAATCTACTTCTATGTAGATTGAGAGAAATCTGTTCTCACAGTTCAGCATCAGACATGTTAATCAGATGCTAAGAAACATATCAATCTTTTCCACTATACTGGCAGGTTAGAAACTGCTAATCACTTCCATGGGAATAAACTGCCAGTTTCATGTATTTGGAGAAGTCTATGGGAAGTATCCCAGAGGCTGTCTCTTACTCTGCCCCCAGGCAGCAACAGTCATTACTGTCCCACAGTAAAGCACTCTCCCATACAGACCCAGTTTCGACAGAACACAGAACGTGTCTGTGCGTAAGGGGGGGGGGCGTATGCATGTGTTCTAATGTTGTTTTTGTCAGCCTGAACAAGTGTGACGTGAGTTAAGAACTGTTTCTCTTCCATAATAACAAGCGTGCCAACAATACAGAGCCAGGACAGTTACACAAATAATGGGCTGATATGACACACTTTTTAGTTTTTTGTTATTGAAAATGTTTACGGAAATGTCAAATTAGGCTGTAAGTGCAAAATAAGCCTAGTTTGTATTGTTCTGTTCTACATTGTTGTAAGTTCTACATTGTCTGATTTAACATACTTGAACAAATGATTAAAAAGGAGATATATACAATATTTCAAGATGACCATCACAGACGAGGCAATCACAGCAATGTAGGACTCTCACCAGGTGAAGAGGACATTTAGCACACAGGAACTGATTTGTCTGATCACCACTTCAAACGGACAGCATGAGGCCTCATTACACCCTCGTTGATGACGGTGAGATCTCAGCCATTATCAGCTATTCACGACTCATCACGTCATTGCACAGGAGGTGTGAAAGGCTTCGTGTCCAGAGTGAAAGAGATAGGCAGAGAGAGAGTGAGAGAGGGCGAGAGGGAGAAAGAAAAAAATAGATTAAAGACAAGAACCATGCTCCCATTGGGCTTTTAAAAGCATGCATTAGCAATCCACATGGAAGGACTCAGTGGCAGTAACCTGCATCCGTTATGAAGCACACTAAAACTGAAAACATTTGGTTCCGAGCCAATTCTGAGCCAAAATAGCTGTCTGCTCTCTGAAGATCAACGTTGAATGTCACATTTTATTGCTAACAAAATCACATGAACATTTGTGAACAACTTTCTCCAAATGAATGTGTTTTTAGTTTCACTGTCTGTACCACCCCAGCTTAACACCTTAACTTTCTCACCAAACCCCCCTCTCTCTCCTCAGCCTTCACTCCAACAGCGGATCCCAAAGCACACTTTTCACCACACTGACAACGATGCCAGCATCTAGTCAGCAGACACTCAATCGAAAGGGCCTATTCAACATCTGAGGAGACATGAGTAATCATGTTATCTTTTCAGAACGGGTCTTCACACCTCGGGGCTTCTGAATGCTGTTTGAATGCTGTTTGAATACAAACATCGACACTTTGACACAAGTAGTGAGGGTCACAGCAGATGGCCAGCGTGTCAGCCCTTAGGGAGTTGGATACACATTGACTGCTGTTAATTAGAGGATGGACAATCCAACAGTGGTTGGTCATGTCTGGATACTCTAACAGCAGAAGCTTAGTCTCTCTGCAGCTTTCATACAAGGAGAGAAGTCGTGACCAGCATTTTTCAGTTAAATAAATATAGACGTTGGAGACAGACCAGGAATCATCTTTGTCTAGGAGTGCAGACCAGTACAAAATATGACTAAATTAGGATCCAAGGTGATGCATTAGAACATATATTATCAATGGTTTTGTAAACACGTCTATTAGCCCGTGATTTAACCCTGTGTTTTACCCCATGTGGAACCATGTGTTTCGTAACCTGTTTAAATGTTTTTTCCCAATCCCATCTTCTGCTAAAACACCACAGTTTCCCTTTCAGGATCAATATAAAGTCCCCTCTACTACAACAACTACTTATCCAATACAGGGAAAGAGGAGAGAAAGAGTTCTGGACTCTTTTTGTTTTTACCAGTCATCACTTCAGAGGCAGTTAGACACAAACATCTGCATCTGAATGTATGATAAGTGATGTTTGCATTTGAGTATGCCTTACCTTGATTGGCTGTGAGCTCCTGGATGGGATGTGTTCATGTCTGGGAATCAGGGGGGGGTGATGTTCTCACACAGAATTTGGGGGAGGAGGGAGGAGCAGGGAGGTGTTGTGACACACACACACACACAAGACACACGTTAGCTAAGTGGCACAACTGCAAGTGAGGACTTGATGCCACTGCCAACTGACAGTGGCTTGAGCACCTCAAACACACACACACACAAACACACACACAGATGCACTCGCAAAGGTAATGACAGCATGTGACATAAGCCTACAAGTTTGTTTACAAAATGTGTCCTCTTGATGGAGACCCCTGCCACAGGGGTCTCCCCATGGAGACCCCTGTGGCAATAGAACGGAAAAATAATGGAATCATTTGACCCCTTAAGAAGATTAATTCCATTCACTCGTGTAGGAACAAACTAAAGATCTGTCCCGCAGAATGCGGTTTTACAACACAAAATCTATCCAATGTTCCATCTCAGTAGGTAGACAGTTGAGAGTGTCACGTCCACATCATTGCCCCAGATCTCCACAGATCTTCCCAAATATCCTCAAACATCTCCAGATCAGTTTTCCAGCCCCCGCTCCCCCCTCCCTGATCATCTCCTCTGGCTTCTGGTATACAGGTTACAGGGCACAGCTTTCATGTTATAGTGATGCTCCCCAGGATTAAACCAGCCTGATGTAATCATAGATATATAATAAAGGCTAGATGTCTTGTCCGCGTTGCCGGACAACGGAGTCGAACGTCCGCACATGGCGGCTATCTTGCTACAGTCAACTCGCTCACCCATAACATTGTGTTGGTGCTACATGTACTTTTTAAATGACCATAACTTTCTCAATTTTCCACCGATTTTTAAACGGTTTGGTTTGTTATCAACGTCAGAGATGTTGTTATGCCACTGCATAACTGCCGTAAGACATCTAGCCTTTATATATATCTATGGATGTAATCACCTCCATATCATCTCCTCTGGAGTCTGGTATCGGACTCATGCCAGCTGACACTTTGATGTCTATCTCTCCAGTGCAATGGAGACTTGGCCTTGGCCTTACTGACTCTCAGATGACTGTGATGTCACAGTAAGCGTTTGTGAATGTCAGGTATGTACCATAGGCATGCAGAAGCTAGGGGTATTTTTGTACAGTATGAAAACCTCTGCTTTGCAAACCTATCTTATCCAGCATATATGTAGCATGACTGATGCTTTACAAATAGAAAGAAGACCAGTTAGACCAACTTCACAGTGGTTTAGGATACAACTTCCTTTGTGGAAGATGATAGGGAGACATAAGGGAGAGTAAAGACATCAACCCAGTAAATGATTGTGAGTTTGCTGTTTGTCTGCACACTGCTCTCCCAAGGCTCATGTACAAGGATGATTACAGTGTTGAAAAATAGGTGATATAGGTCATGTAACATAAGTGATGTGAAAAAAAACCTTTTCAAAACAGGGCAGTTTGAAGGATGTCTGTAAAAGGTCATCTTTGATTAAATTGACTTGAGAGAGAGAGAGATCGAGATAGAGAGAAAAGAAAGCCTCATACCAAAGAGAAATACTTAGGCTTCTCTGTGCTCCCCAGACAGACTGGCTCGGCAGGTTCACTCTCATCCGCCACCAAGAGAGACCCACAGAGTCTGCAAAGCTGGTCTGACAGGTAACACGTATCACTTCATCGGAGGTGTGGCCAGTAGATGGAGGGGTTCATTGTCACTCAGTAGCGGTTGTACATTGACACCGCATTCAGTGAAGGAGGGTCACAACGGACTCAGGAGGGACAGCTGTCACATATCCTTATGAGACCCAGGAAAGGAAAAATGTCACATTTTAAAGGACAAACATTCTGATATATAAAATAAACAGATGTTCAGGAAAGGAAAAATCACTAAAACGTAGTTTTCTGAAATAATATATTTTGGCATTTATAACATTGTTAACTAACTAGAATTACATGGCTCTTCCTGAGGTCGTTTAGAAATCCCAGGATGTCCTCCTAATTGGACAGAATAAATGAATACAAAGAGCACAAAGCCCAAACAAGCCCAAAACTAGAGTTTACTATAGTAGACAAGAGGTGCTGGGTCTCAGGGGGACGTGTCCTAAAACAAGAAGTATCTGGACCAGCTTAAAGGGAGAACCTGGGAGAAGGCTGGCTTAGGTAGAGCCATAGGTAAATAAGATCCTTATTGACTAACATCAACACTGACAAGTATGATGTCTGAACAGTGGTTACTACAGGACTTTCCTGTCCAGGGAGAAAGCTGACACTAGTCACTGGACAAATAGAGACTAAATCTCTCTTCAGACGAGTAATGAATCATTCTGTAAAAACCAGACTGTGACAAAGGCCATCTTGGTGTTCTGTTTGAATAATCTTAGAGGGGGGAGGGATAGTGTTGCAGCAGTGACATTGATGATAGGCCGCCCATTTCCTTCACTACACTGCCAAAACAGAATATGGTCAAACGTTAATCTAAAAGAGTCAATTAAAACATTAGCGGATGAACAGGAGCAAACAGTGACCATTCTCAATGTTTCATAGCAGTCTGACAGTACATGGGAAGTGTGTGGCAACATTTCAAGCCTTCACAAATTAGCTTACAAGCAAGTGTAGATCACATTATATGTCTTGAGCCCCACACAAGGACACACCCTGCTCGCAGTTACGGGACAATGGCCAGCAGTTGCATCATTTGAATAGTGAGGATGTGTTGTGGGTTCTGTTGTGTGACAGATGGTTAACGTTTCAGACTGCCAGCCAGCTAGAAAGCCCATCACACAGGCCCCCAAAAAGGGGGGAGGCGGGGGGAGACAGGGGGGAGGCAGGGGGGAGGCGGGGGGAACAAACAGTTGAGAACAAACGTTAAGAAAGAAAACAAGGGACAAAGCTGCATCCGTTACAAAAGTGGAAATTAAAATATTGGCAGGATTCCCAGGGCTCAGGTGACTGGTTTATCTGAGAGAGTGACAGAGAGATAGAAGGAGACAGAGAGAGAGAGAGAGAGAGAGAGAGAGAGAGAGAGAGAGAGAGAGAGAGAGAGAGGAGAGAGAGGGTGAGAGAGGGGATGAAAGGAGGGGAGAGAGACAGAGAGAAGGAGAGGGGGAGAGAGAGAAGTTGGTAAGAGACTAGAAGAAGAAGAAACAGATCGAAAGAAATGTAAAGTGTCTAAAGGACAGATGGAAGAGAGAGAGGATGAGAAAAGAGGCAGAGAATACGCAGAAATTAAAACATGGAGGAGGTGGCACGTTTCAAACAATGCAGTGTCACGCTTCAATAGCCGTCTGTGGACATAATAGTTCATGGTGAGAGATGGGTTATGGGGCAGTTGCCTCTGAGTTCCCTCCCTCCCATGTCACCTAAAATCTTTGCAATTACACAGACTAGCACTGCATCGTCATGACAACAACGTCAGTACTCTCTCAATTCCACGGCTACTCTGTCGACTGTCAAAACAGTTTTGTGTGACCTTTCCCCTGAGCCTTGGAAAGTGGAGGTGGAGTGTGTAAGACATGGCCACCACCTCAGTGTTGCTGCGCTGAGCTCATGGCCTGTGAATCTGACACGGGCAAGCGAGGGGATGCCGTTGGGTGTGTGTGTGTGTGTGCAGCAGGGGGTAGAAGGAAACTCCCTGCTCGGCTGGGTGCTAACCCTC
Organism: Osmerus eperlanus; assembly: GCF_963692335.1. NCBI lineage: Eukaryota > Metazoa > Chordata > Actinopteri > Osmeriformes > Osmeridae > Osmerus > Osmerus eperlanus. The sequence continues at coordinate 4,611,810 of NC_085025.1, forward strand.
TCACCTCAACCCAACCCTCAGGCTTTCACACTGCAACAACATCATCCACCCATCACTCCATCAGTCCAACACAATACCATGAAAGTATCCAAAAATATCATGTTTTCAAATAACCTGCTAACAAGGTTACAAGGTTAAGGGTTTTCCTTCTCCTGTATCTAACACCTTACTCACATAATTCAATCATTAGCAACATAACATGTGGATAAGACAACACTCCACTGTTCTCCCAGTCAGGTGACTTTATGGGTAATATGAGCCCTGCTAATCAGCTACAGGGGGGAGATTATGGTAATTAACCATGCTGCTCTACCTCCTACCGGGGGAAAACTCTTCCCTGTCCAGACCCCCCCCCCCCCCCCCCCGCTGGGACTGATTTATGGTCGGGCCATGCTCTTTGGTTTTATGAGGCCCTGAGGTGTGGGGGGGTCATCGTTCCCCTCCCTCGCTGGTCTGGTTGTCGCCTCTGGGCTTGGTGCCTGACTGTTTCACACCTCTGGTCAGGACCATTATCCAATCAAGAGGGCAGGGAAACAAGGGTTCCTCTGAAATCACACCCCACTGCTTGTTTTGGTGGCCGGGGAGAAGGGCCCACAAATGGCTGTCAGGAAGGAGGGAAAAGCCCAACAGTTCCTACTTAGAGATGAACCAGTTTCCTGAACTTTAAACTGAGGTTGAACTGGTTCCCGTCCCTCAATGAGTTCTTTATGCCGTTTTGTTGTCAGATTTGTCGCTGAGGAGATGCCCTTAAACTGAGAGCTAACCTGCATATATATATAACCCCCATAAAGAGTAGAGCTATGCTAACATAGCTTTTAAAGCGATAGCTAAACCTGAATAACCACCTTGCCTTAGGAAGACGAACAGACTTCGAGGAAGCAATAAAGGAAAGCATTGTTAAATGACCAGACCTTTCTAAATTATTAACTATATAGGACAATATTGTGCAATATCATTGATATTAATATATAACTCCATGTTCATTGAACATCTCTAAGGCCTTTGTCTTCATCACGAAAAGTATGTTATGCAATATTGAAGCATCATCATGTGCAAACAATAATTGAAAACACGACCACAAAAGTATTGGGTCTACTGATGTTTTAAAGCTCTATAGCTCTCAACTTCTCAGTAGTTTCTGGTGTTAAACTAAACCTTCAAAAGTGAGCGTCAGTAGTGCTTTTGGTAGTGTATAGCTCAGTTTAAACATTTGACTGCAGATCAGGAAGGTGACGGTTCAAATCCTCCCATGTATATTGCTTTGGATAAAAATTTCCTAAATGCATTAATAAATGTGATATTCCAATGGGTTATTATTTCAGCTATACCTCAAGTAAACCTTACTGATTCAAAAACGTTATCTGATGTCCTAGTTAACTGTCAGACCTGATTAGAAATATCCAATTTCCTAGACAATTAAATTGTATTTTCCCCACTACGTAGAAATCCATCCCAAATAGTTAAATCTGAGAGGATTTAAACTGGAGCACCAAAAGGTTGCTTTGGACCCCAAATAATGTTAGTCAGGGATGCTCAGTTGACCATTTGAAGGCATAACAAAATAAAAACATGAAGAAGAAGAACAGACAGATTTCACTAGTGGGTCAAAAGGAAAAACTCGGCTCAGAGTTGTGAGATTTTCTCAGAGTTGTTAGTGCTGCCCTCTACTGACAATAAAATATACAACGTAGGAAAATAAGGGTTTAGAGCAGTTTATTAAATTAATGGATAGGGATGGATGAAACAATCTTCATCTCAAATGGTGAAATCCATTAAATGATTTGGATGAATAATATCATCCACTTTCCATACAGTATTAAATGAGTACAAAATGTTATACACAATAAGACCTAGCAAAATAATCGGGCTAAGCCCTTAAATAGCAGTATAGTTTATAGTTGGACAGTCCTTGTCTACAGCATGTATCTTATTGGACAGCTTCTTATAGGCATAGTCTACAATGAATGTTGGCAATAAGTTACAACTATTGTTTTAAATAATTCCCATTCAAGGAAAATGTCATCCATAAATTTAAAAACAAACTTGTATAAACAAATGCATTTCTTTTTGTGCAGTGAAAATGGCAACATGGAAGAAAAAAAACATTTCAAATATGTAGCATGACTTGAAACAATGGCAGTTAAGCAGCTTTGTTGTCAAGACTATCAGGACAGGCAAGAATCTCCTGACAGCTCTTGTATACTTTCACCAGGCAGTTCAGTCGTGGCTTTGAACTCTAGAAGAAAATAGTGTATCATTAAAAACAGGATTTTAGACGTGGAGCAAGATTCCAAAGTGAAGGCTGAAATTGTGTGGTCTTACGGCAAAGACTCCCCAGAACAGAACCTTAAAACAATCAAAACAGGTTCAGTAGTCCTCTGCAAAGTCAGGTGGCTGAGTGGTTAGGGAGTCGGGCTAGTAATCTGAAGGTTCGATTCCTGGCAGTAAAAAATGACGTTGTGTCCTTGGGCAAGGCACTTCACCCTACTTGCCTCGGGGGGAATGTCCCTGTACTTACGGTAAGTCACTCTGGATAAGAGCATCTGCTAAATGACTAGATGTAAATGCAAAGCTCACCTGAAACAATGGCACCACACTAGACACAGCTTCAGGGTTGGAGGAATCCTTGAGAAGGATGCACAGGTAATAGATGATGCTTTGCTGAAACAAAAGATGATCAAAAGACACTTATCCAGCCATTCTTAAAGGTTAAGGGAGCTGCTGATGTCATCTGTCCATGAGTTAATTAAGATAATTATACTTGAATTACTAGAGTTGGCTAGCTTCACCGTACCATGTGAACTGCTTCATTGATAACTATGTCTTTGATTTTGCTCATCTCTATGAAGGTGGTGCTCTCTCGGCCAGAAGCATAGCTGGAAGACACTTGGACACCCAAGGAGCCGATGATGAGTAAGGTCTCGTGGTCAATTTTCACAAAATGGATGTGAACCATCATTCCAACTAGTGTGACCACTATGGCACTGGACAAAACAGCAGTATTCTGGAATGACAAGAAGATGAAAAAAGTTACATTGGTGACGGCAATAGGTCTTATCTAGTTAAATACTAAACTAAATCCAAAACGCAATACGACCCCTTAAATAACTAGATTCGTTGCGTCTGCAAACCAAGCGGCACTGGATGGTTCAGTTCGAGTCCTTCTCCCTTAATGCCACATATTTGTGAATGCACAGATGAAAGTCTAATACAATTCGGTAATCAAACCTTACCTCTGTGAAGAAAAAAACGGCGTAAGCAAAGAGCCAAACGGCGCAGGTGTACACCATTATTTTGCCTATGGACACTTTGGCCGCGCTGATTGTGAATTCCCTACAAAAGCTTGAGTGGCTTTGGCAGTCAAGAGATATGATTTTCCCATCGATGTCGCTGAAAACCTCTTCTTCCATACTGAAATTTGTTCGGGATGTCAGGTTTGGCGTGTGTGCACGCTGGCTAGCTCGAGCTCCAACTTGCAAGTAAAGCTACAAGACAAGCTCACAACAGTTGTAGCTCTAACCAGCTAGCATCTTACTGAAGTATTCGCTTACGCTGGAATAAAAAGGCAAGGAAATCGACCAAAATATTGATATTCCGTGACTCAAACTAGGGCAGAATAAATTAGAAAAGCTGGTTGACCTTCTTTCGGAAATGTATAAATGTACAGTGCATTGTGTGGAATGAAGTCACATTATTTTTTTCTTTACGGACGTTGATTTTATTAATCTAAAAAGTGTCTCTGTAAGATCAAGAAGCATACTCCAGAATAAATACATAATGTTAAAATGTGTGTATTTGTAGAATTATTCTATAGTCTTTCATGCAACGTTACTACTACGACTGATAATACTACATTTCCCAGAACACCGCGTGGGTTAAGTTAGAGGCTACCTTTGACCTCCTAGACCTTGGATGAAAACAAGCCGATCAGCTGATGTAAACTGGAAACAACATCCAAAAAGATCCAGCTGTCGGGTACCGAAATTATCCATTACAGCCATCAAAATAACGGCGTCTTTATTTTTCCAAACAGTACTATTTTAAAGCTTTATGAATCCATTAAAAGGTTGACATCTATTCGTCTACTGTAGCAACATTTTGGGTTAGGAAAGAGGGGCGATATGTTGTGTCGGTACAACTGGCTAGCTAACTAGCAAGCTAACCTGCTACCAATAAGCTAGGTCAATGGTTGTTGCTACATGAAGGTTGCTGTTGAGTTGAATCTTATTAAATGTACATTTTATGTGTGTTGTGGTAATGGAATAGCTAGAGCTAATCACCGCATCGTCTTATGTTCTACTGGAGGATTTTCACAGACCCACTTAGATCTAATTTTAGAGTGATGTGATACTAGTGATTAAGCAATAGTGACTAGTGTTTGATATTGTTGGTAAACAATTGCGAAAATCTTCACTCCTCTTGCCAGTAATACATTATCTTTTTTAGCTACCTATCTTGACGACGATGTACTGTATGCCAGGGAGTTGCCTTTGCTTTATCGTTAAATAAGCAGAGGAGCATCTAGCACATTCTAGCATGCCTTTCTCAGTTCATATCTGAATATTTAATCTTAGCTTCAAGCCAGTCCTTCATTTTTGACAATAAGTTGAGTGAGTGTTTGAAGGGCATAAAGGGAATTAGGTTAGGGAATCCAAATTCAGTTGGTTGTCCAACTAAGAGGATTTATCAACGGTTTTATTCCTAGTTATAAAACAAATCGATTTTGCAATCTGTGTGCTTTTTTTTTTTTTAGAACACCTCACAGCAACAATTCAAGCAGGGTTATAATTGCAACAGAGCTTTCTGAGGTAGACTGGAGATGAGCGGGCAAGGTCCACCTCTAGACAAGGACATGAACGGCATCCTGGTTTGTCAGGAGAGCTACGCCTGCGGCGGCTCCGATGAGGCCGCGTTCGAGTGCGACGAGTGCGGCAGCCTGCAGTGCGTCCGCTGCGAGCTGGAACTCCATCGACAGGAGCGCATGAAGAACCACGACAGGGTCCGCATCGCCCCGGGCCACGTCCCCTTTTGTGACTCCTGCAAGGGGGACGGGGGCCTGGTGGTGAACGGTGGCCGGCTTCGAGCAGTGGTTCGCTGCCAGGGCTGTAAGATCAACCTGTGTCTGGACTGCCAGAAACGCACCCACAGCGGAGTGAACAAGAGGAAGCACCGTCTCACCCCATACCCTCCGGTCAACACGGCCCAGGACAGGAGTCTGACAGCTGAGGATGGAGAGATGGAGGCCCTGAAGGCCAAACTGGAGAAGGTGTGCAGCTTCCTCCTGGTTGATGAGAAGGAGGAGATGCAGGTAAGCGGCGGAGGGACAGGATCATTGCTGGAGGCCCGGTTCACGGTGATGATTCAGGGCAGCCATTTCAGAATCATGAATACTTCCTGCTCTCTTCCTCCAGCTGAACGATGAGGAAGACTTTGTGAGCAGACTGGGATGCATGCCGGATGAGCTCCTAAAGGTGGTCTCCATCTTTGGGAACACTGGAGAAGGGAAGTCCCATACCCTTAACCATACCTTCTTCCTGGGCAGGGAGGTGTTCAAGACCTCCCCAACCCAGGAGTCTTGCACGGTGGGGGTGTGGTCAGCCATGGATCCCATCCACAGGGTTGTGGTCATTGACACAGAAGGCCTGCTGGGATCAGGTAAGGAACACAGATGGAGGAGCCATGTTAACTTGTAGACACTGTGTTACAGGAGATATCAGGGTGAGATGACTTTCGAGTGTTCCTTGTAATCGGTCAACAGGAAGCAACCAGGGCCAGCGTACCCGCCTGCTCCTCAAAGTCCTGGCCATCTCCGACCTGGTCATCTACCGTACCCACGCCGACCGTCTCCATGACGACCTCTTCAAGTTCCTTGGCGACGCTTCGGACGCCTACCTGAAGCACTTCACCAGGGAGCTGAAGGCCACCACGGCCCGCTGTGGACTGGACGTCCCTCTGTCCACCCTCGGGCCCGCAGTCATCATCTTCCACGAGACTGTTCACACCAAGCTACTGGGCTCAGGTACCACACACTCTGAAGCAAGACCCACAGGGCTGCTTTATTAAATACTGCCTAAGGAAGATTGTCTTCTGAAAATGCCTCTCAGTTTGAGACCACACAAAACCTGTGTTACGTCATGCTGTCTAAACATGATAACATTCTGATCGTGTGTTTGCTATATTCGCTGTAGTGATTGGCTCCGGTCTTATCCTCCTTTGTATTATTTCTACTTTATTACTCATTCATACCCACCCTCCCTCCCTCCCTCCCTCCCTCCAGACAAGCCGTCCGAGTCGGCCGAGCGTCTACTCCAGGAGCGTTTCAGGAAGCTGGGTCTCTTCCCAGAAGCCTTTAGTTCCATCCAATACCGTGGGACTCGAACCTACAACCCTCCTACAGACTTCAGCGGCCTGCTCCGGAGTCTGGAGCAACAGCTGGACAACAACACCACCCGCTCCCCGCGCTCTGCTAGCGTCATATACAAGGCCCTGCAGGTAGGCCTCTCTCTGTGTGTGTGTGTGTGTGTTGGTGCATGTGTGTGTGTGAAAGGATTTGGTGATTGGAGAATATATTATGAAAATACAGTTGATTTGTTATTGCGAGTGTTGATGGTTCACCCTGTCTTATCTTTGTCAGGCGCTGAGTGAACGCTTCAGTGGGGATATCCCAGACGAGCACCTGGTCAGCAACTCCTTCTTCCCAGATGAATACTTCACCTGCTCTAGCCTTTGCCTCAGCTGTGGGTGAGTGTCTGTCTTGCTGCCCCCCCCTCCCCCCCTCACTCTTAAAAAAGTAGTCATTATTTGATTTGAACCTGCAACTGCACTAAAATGTTCTACCACTGAGCTATACCCCTCCCTTGTAGTTGGATCTTTTGGCTGTCTAGCCCTCTGGCAGGTTGGTCAGTGTGCCTGTGTGTCTCCCTGTGTGTCAGGTCTGCCTGTAAGAACAGCATGAACCACCTGAAGGAAGACGTGGATCATGAGGCCAAACATCGCTGCCGTTACTCTGCACAGTATGATAATCGCATTTACACCTGCAAGGTAGGATCAGACCCTCACCAACACACACGCACACACACTGCAAAAACTGAATGTGATACATCTGAGTGCGATAATCTTGTTTTTTTATTTAAAATCTAGATACATTTAGAGTATAAATGGCTTATCTAGTCACTTAAGAAATTGAATCAAGTGAAATGTATTTATTGCACTGGCAGGCAAATGTACTTGTTTTAAGGATCAGCAAGCTCATAACTAATATTTTGCACTTAAATTTGATAAGGCATTTTTGCAGTGCATTAACCTGCCACCAATCAGAATCTCTGTGCTTGACTTGTCAGGCCTGCTACGAGGGAGGGAAGGAGGTGATCGTGGTTCCCAAGACGACAGCTTCCTCTGACTCCCCTTGGTTTGGTCTGGCCATCTACGCCTGGTCTGGGTAAGGACTAAGAACGGATTTTCCCATTCTCAACGTGAGAAAGCAAACATTAGAAAGCAAACATCCCCTTTTATGAAGTGACGTGAATGACAACGTTTTCCCTCCTTAAAAGTAAAACTGACTGCATGCTTTATTCAACAGGTATGTGATCGAGTGTCCGAACTGTGGGGTGATCTTCAGAAGCAGACAGTACTGGTATGGTAACCAGGACCCAGTGGACACGGTGGTCAGGACTGAGATCCAGCACATATGGCCCGGGGTAAGATCCCAGAGATCCTGCCCTCTTTCTGCGTCTAAGAGTACATCTGGCAGCTAAAGGGCCCAGACAAAGTCATGGTGTTATTAGCGATGCAAAAGCATCTGCTAAATGAATACATGAGGTCAGTGTGACCAGTACAGTGAAGGGCTGCATCTATAGCTCAGTAGGGTTCTGACACCAGATCACCAAATACATTTTTATTTATAGTGCCCTTTTTATGTCACAGAGGGCTTCACATACGGCCATAGACCTGCACCTAAACCAACAATGTCATCATCATGTGTACTGTATTCTTCTTATTTCTCTCTCTCTCTCTCTCTCTCTCTCTCTCTCTCTCTCTCTCTCTCTCTCTCTCTCTCTCTCTCTCTATCTATCTCTCTCTCTCTCTCTCTCTCTCTCTCTCTGTCTCTCTCTCTGTCTCTCTCTCTGTCTCTCTCACCCCCCCCCCCCCCTCTCTCCCAGTCTGACGGGTTCCTGAAAGACAACAATAATGCAGCCCAGAGGTTGCTGGATGGGGTCAGCTACATCTCCCAGTCTGTGTCTGAGCTGAGCGTCAAGCCTGCCAAGGCTGTTACCTCCTGGCTCACTGACCAGATCGCTCCGGCCTATTGGAAGCCCAACTCCCTCATCCAGGTCAGGGTCCACACACACACACACACACACACACACACACACACACACGCACACACACACACACACACACACACACCCTGTACACCAAACACTGATGCCATTGAAGATGAGTGAAGGAAAACAACATTTATATCTCCTCTGATTTTCTTTACATTTCCACTTTCTTTATGTTGGAATTAACCTTATTTGTCCCATATAAATATATTTCATTCATTCATTCAGTCATTTAGCAGACGCTCTTATCCAGAGCGACTTACAGTAAGTACAGGGACATTCCCCCGAGGCAAGTAGGGTGAAGTGCCTTGCCCAAGGACACAACATCATTTGGCACGGCCGGGAATCGAACTGGCAACCTTTAGATTACTAGCCCGATTCCCTAACCGCTCAGCCACCTGACTCCCTGACCAAGTTTGTGTGTTCATGTGTGTGTAGAAATGCCACACGTGCGGGGAGGTGTTCCAGGAGAATGACAACAAGCACCACTGCCGTGCGTGTGGGGAGGGCTTCTGTGACGGCTGCTCGTCCAAGACCCGTCCTGTCCCGGAGAGGGGCTGGGGCCTGGCCCCCGTCAGGGTCTGTGAGGCCTGCTTCCACAACAGAGGCATCCCCACAGGTAGGACGTTCCTCGCCGGCCTGTCTGGAGTCCTGATGTTGTCGCTGAGATCTTGGTTACTGTTGCAGCGTCTGGTTGGAACACAGAGCAGCCCGTGGCACCAAAGACTGTTATACGTGGGCTTTTCTTGTTATTGATTATCAGAACCTACATTACTGCTAGGAAGCTGTACGTACTATATGAAATATTTCAGTGTATGTCTTTTAGTAAAAGCGTCTTGCTATGGGAATGAAATGTAATGACAGTTGGTCAAGTCTACATATGGGATTTTTCTGTTTAACCTCAGGACAGTCAGGACCAATATAACAGTGGATAGATCTTTTTTTACCTTTCTATCACATACCTTTCCCTCCAACTTGAATATCAATAACCAATACTTTGAGGCAGCCTTTTGATCCTTGTGTTTCTGCTTGTGTGTGTGTGTGTGTGCAGAGCTGCTGGACGCTGCGTTGGAGGAGGAGGGGGGTACGCTGATAGCCAGGAGGGTTGGGGAGGCGGTTCAGAACACCCTGGGAGCAGTGGTCACAGCTATAGACATCCCCCTGGGTGAGTCTCCTCACAACCCCACCTGCCAACAGCACCGCAAGCTCCCTCCAACACCCGGTCTATCTGCAGAGACATCGTGTCACTTCCTGACGTTGTGCCCTTTGAACTGTGACCCCCCCCCCCAGGCCTGGTGAAGGATGCAGCGCGGCCCGCGTACTGGGTCCCGGACCAGGACATCCGCTGCTGCTGCGAGTGCCAGCGTAACTTCTCCGCCCGCCTATCCATCCACCACTGCCGCGCGTGCGGCCAGGGCGTGTGCGACGACTGCTCCCCCGAGCGCCGCGCCGTGCCCTCCAGGGGCTGGGACCACCCTGTGCGTGTCTGCCACGCATGCTTCCAGAAACCTGCGGAGCTCTAGCAGGAAGAGGAACGCAGCGAAGAACAGTCCTCATGACACCATGGACACCTGGAACCCCCCCCCCCCCCCCCCCTTCTCTGTTTTGTGGGCCTGTGTAAGCCAGTAAGATTAGATGGAAGTTGCCTCTAACTGCTGACACTGTCAGATGTTAACTCACCACCAATCTGGTTCTCTTTGTTCAGGCCTTTGGAGGCAGATGTGACCTCTTTAGCGAAAGGCGACTTCTCACATATACACTATCGTATCCTTTTCACACAGAAGGAGATGGGATGACAAGGTATGGCTGCTGGGCTGAGGGGAGGAGGAGCTTGTTTGGCCCCAGACTCCCAGTCCAGAGGGAAGACCCCTGTGTTTGGCCCCAGACTAGACTCCCAGTCCAGAGGGAAGACCCCTGTGTTTGGCCCCAGACTAGACTCCCAGTCCAGAGGGAAGACCCCTGTGTTTGGCCCCAGACTAGACTCCCAGTCCAGAGGGAAGACCCCTGTGTTTGGCCCCAGACTCCCAGTCCAGAGGGAAGACCCCTGTGTTTGGCCCCAGACTGGACTACCAGTCACCTCAGAAGGAGTGTAGGGACACTTCTCTTTTAAGCCCCTGCCCCCTTTCATCACTTGCCTTCATTCATCTTAGCGTCTGTTACACAAACACATTACGATGGTGTCAGTAGTCAGAGCGCCCGCCGCAGGAGGGGACGAACACGCTGGGAGCAACAGCAGCCTCTTGTGGCTGTGCCTGGCTGGACGAGAGACAGCACCCGGTCTGCGGAGCGCTCATGCATTCCACACTACGCTTAGCAGCTAGCCTACCTGTTTACTTTCATTCAAATGGGTTTAAAGAATGATCGAGTAGCCTTTTGTTGCTGCTTGTCAATTTAATGTTATTGCATATTCGTATATAATACATAAATATATTGAGGGAGAAACAAAAGTACTATAATGGGAAATTTGTGAGTTTTTTTAAAATGTCAAATTGTTTTTAAGATGTTATACTACCACTGGTGTATGTTATTGGACTGTAGCGGAGATAGCTGGAACACAGTAGAGGCAGGACAAAAGCACTAAAGGGCTGGACCCTCTACCTTACTCATCCACGTTGACAAGTATATCATAAACTGCGAATAATCATGACAGTATCATCTCAGACAGTCAGCTTAATATACCGTCAGTTAGATAAAGCTTTTATGTGTAAAGTAACTGACTGGAACGGTGTAGCGAGGTCTCAACACGGTCGGTGCTGTGTTGCCGTAGTAACTTGAGAGAGACTGGTGCTTTAAGGAGAAGGGAGAGAACGCCGATATCAGATTGAAGACATTTAATTACCGTCACAATCATCGTACTCTGTATGCTCATGTAATAAACTGGAGAAGCTGTACAAGGTGTGTGTGTGTGTACGTATGAAAGCAGAATACTCTGAATGGTTTTTAAAAATTCATCCTCATTCAGGGAGGTTTTATTCATTTCAAAAAACGACAATGACATCATATAAAATGTACTGTCTGACTATCATAAACACTTTAGAATCATTATTGAATCCATTCATAAAGTTATGTACAAAAACTGCTCCTCGCAGAAGAAAATTTCAGAAAATCAACTCAAAGGGACCACATCATCAATTGCACTTTGAGAGGAAGTGTTTCAGCAGGCTAGCGATCTGGCTTCACCCACCGCTGAGAGCCCTGAGAGGGAATCAGCTAGCTTTGTTCCACCACAGTTTTGTGCCTACAGCGCCCAGTGGCCAGGCCTCCACCCAGGCCACAGCCACCAGAGTAGGGATAAGCCTTCTGGCAGCCAGTCTTATCCCAGTCTTGTCCAACCATAATCACAGCAAGGGCAGACCCGAATGGAGAGTACATCTACGTCTAAATTAGACCCGTTCCGTTAGACCCATGTTCCTCATTGAATCTCTCAGAGAAGACAGCGAGCGGCCTGTCCCAGACCAGGGCCCCCGGTTCTAACAGACAGCCTCTGCAACCACGGAGGCCCGCCCCTCGCCCCGCCCCTCGCCCCCCTCCTGGTAGTCGCTGTTGTAGGGGAAGTAGTAGAGGTCGTGTCTGACGGCCATGAGGAGGCCGGGGAGGCCCCTGCGGCCCCCCAGCTGGGAGGAGAACACCACGCTGGGGATCAGGTCCTTCCCCGCCGGGTGGGGGGACGGGATGGTCCGTAACAGCTGGCCGTCCCCCAGGCTCCACACACGAGTGTAGCAGTCCTGACCCACTGACGAGAGAGAGAGAGAGAGAGAGCACACGAGAGAGAGAGAGAGAGAGAGAGCACACGAGAGAGAGAGAGAGAGAGAGAGAGAGAGAGAGAGAGAGCACACAGAGAGAGAGAGAGAGAGAGAGAGAGAGAGAGAGAGAGAGAGAGAGCACACGAGAGAGAGAGAGAGAGCACACGAGAGAGAGAGAGAGAGAGAGAGAGAGAGCACGAGAGAGAGAGAGAGAGAGAGAGAGAGAGAGAGAGAGAGAGAGGTGAGAGCTCACAAACCATGTGTACAGTGTTGGTCCTAGTAGTATGTTTTCGTGACAGAGAAAGACAGACGAGTACATTAAAAAGAATAGGGGACTGTGAGTATGTTTGTAAGACAATCGGAAGTGTGTGTGTGTGTTCCTACCTGCCAGCAGCAGCCCCTCAGGCTCGTTGACGTGGAGGGGCAGGTAGGCGTGTTGGTTATGATGACCCTTATACTGCTGCACCGGCCGGCTCACACGAACGTCCCACATCTTGATCTGAACACAGGGGAGAGACCACACAGGGGAGAGACCACACATGGGAGAGACCACACAGGGGAGAGACCACAAAGGGGAGAGACCACACAGGGGAGAGACCACAAAGGGGAGAGACCACACAGGGGAGAGACCACACAGGGGAGAGACCACACAGGGGAGAGACCACAAAGGGGAGAGACCACACAGGGGAGACCACAAAGGGGAGAGACCACACAGGGGAGAGACCACACAGGGGAGAGACCACACAGTCAATATGTTGTGATGGTTGCTAAGGTCTACTTTGGATAAAGGCATCAGCTAAATGAATCAAATGTAAAGAATCAAAAGTCCTGTAAATGATATTGGTAGTAAGGGTCCAGGGTTGGTCGAGGGTTGGTACTAAGACAGGGTCTAGGCTTGGTACTAAGGGTCCAGGGTCGGTCCTAGAGGGGGTGTGGTGGGTGCGTGGCCAGGCTGACCTGGCCCAGCATGTCTGCAGCCAGCAGGTAGTTCTCATCCTGCAGCAGGCGTACGGAGGTGATGGCTGAGTCCTGGTGGAAGCGGCTGGCCTTCCAGCTGTGGTCCCGCCGGCCGCGCTGGCGCAGGTCGATGCTGAAGATCTCCCCGGAGCGGCAGCCGTTAAACAGCACCGGGGCCTGGCGGGGAGGGAAGTACAGTGGGGCAGGGAAATTGACTTTGTTACCGACACTGTGTGTATGACGTGGTCAATTATTCATGTCAAGTGGTTTCGGTCATCTTTCTAATCTGCAGATTGCTTAACACTTCTAAACCCAGAGCCCAACTGAATAATCACACCGTTCCTGAAGAGACAGAACGTTTCTCCATCAACAGTTTCTGACATGTACAGTCTAGGAGTTGGGTCTTATTTTCAGATATATTTGGACTCACCCTGAGAGCGAACTGCTGAGCCAGCACATCACTGCCGATGCCATATGTCTGTCTCCGGCCCGTCACGGCGTCCGTCACGATGACACGACGAGAGAGGCCTGCCACAGCATGTCACAGTGTCATCACTTTCCAGGCCAGGCTGGCTTCTGACTACACAAGACTTACACAGGGGGGGGTGTAGGATAGAATGCTTTGTGTATTGCGTGTCTGTGCGTGCACGTGTGTGTGTGAGGGGAGGGGGTGCGTAGCTGACCTGTGCTGAAGGTCTTGTCTGCCTGGGGATTGAGACACCAGGCACAGGACCAGGCTGTGGAGATCTTAAAGCTGCACAGCATCCCTGGCTGGTCTGAGGAGGAGGAGGAAGGGATGAGGGAGCAGGCGGAGAAGAGGAAGAAAGGGGGAGAAACCGGAAGAGACATTTTTAACAGGCTCTTTTAAACTCTTAAAGGGTGAGAGGATGACTTGACACAACCACAGACAGACGAACTGTAGTCTTACCTGGGTTGGAGTTGCTGAAGAGAGACGCAGGTAGCAGGCTGACACAGCCAGGGGTCTCCGCCATACCCACCAGACACAGCCTGACGAGTCCAGTCAAGGAACACCACCACCACAAGAGTCCTTACAGGGATGAACATGGAAATAAGAAAGCCTACCGAGAGGACTGCTTCATTAAGGATACAGGACATGCGAGTCTGAGTGGGTGACAGATGCCCAGCAGATGGAGTTCACCTGAAACACAGACAACAACAAAAGCATACGTTATTAAGTGTGGTGCACAATGAGTGCCAATGACATATTACTTAGCAATAATAACCTAGCAATGCCCAGCTGGATCCCAGGTATACATGAGCAATTACATAGCAACAGTATGATACCGGTCCCACCTTGCGGTTGGTGAAGTACAGGTTGTCACACATCTCCACAGACAGAGAGCCACGGTTGCAGCTCTGGAAGTTCATGATGCCGTACTTGCAGCCTCCGTGGGACACGTCGTTGACCGTGAACACCCGCTCACACGCCGAGTCCCCCTGAGCAGACAAGACGACACAGCCAGTGGAAACTGAGCAGAGCAGTGTGTGTGTGTCTGTACGTGTGTGTGTGAGTCTGTGTGGGGTGTCAGATGGCTGAGCTGTTAGGGAATCGGGCTACCAATCAGAAGGTTGCTGGTTCGATTCCGGCCGTGAAAAATGAAGTTGTGTCCTTGGGCAAGGCACTTCACCCTACTTGCCTCGGGGAGAATGTCCCTGTACTTACTGTAAGTCGCTCTGGATAAGAGCGTCTGCTAAATGACTAAATGTAAATGTGTGTCTCCTCTAGTGTAGGTGTCTCACCACTATGAGTCTGAAGTTGTCCGTGTTGGGGCTGTTGGTGTCTGAGCTCTGGACCTCCAGCCTGTGACGTCTCATCCCACTCACCTTCACCTCATGGATCAACCTGAAAACACACACACACAAAGAAAACAAAAAGAAAACACTTGTTATTTGCGTTTCAGTCTTCAGAATCGGAAGGTGTGTGTGTTTTCATTTGATACAGTACCTACAATAGGAGCTTCCAGGTAGCAACCCCAGGTGTCTTTTCTGCAACAGCAATGCGGAGTTGAGGCCTGACCTTGGTGCTTTCTGAACGGAGAGGAAGACTGTTCAGAAACACCCATATTCAGCAGTATCCCAGCAGCAGTCTATGTTTACACCCAGAGTCGACCTACCTTCCTGGGCTTCTCGTCCTCTGTGAGCATCCTAGATCTCTGCTTCTCCATCTCCCTCTCCTGCAGCAGCTCTCTGGTTAGAGGGTTGCAGTTGTTGTGTCCAGGCAACAAGCGAAAGTACCTGTTCTTCTCCTGGTCGAAGTAGAACCCTGGCAGCTCTGGAAAGGTTTGGGGAAAAGATGAGTTTGATTTCACTAGACACTTGGGTAGGTAGCAGAGTCTAATATCGATATTAACTTAATGTGAACGAAATTAAACAAAGCAGGTCTATTTGCATGGCGTCTGAGAAGGAACTCAGCCTGTACGGGGCTGACCTGGAGCTGAAGAGGAGGATGACCCATCAGCGTGAGAATCGCTCAGAGGGTCTCTGTGAGAGGGACCTGCGTCACTACTGCTATGCCTACAGAGGGATACGACTTAAAATAACATTCTCAACATTGTCATCATACAATCAACCACAGAACTACCGGGACGTTTACAGTCTTAACCGACTTGTTGGAGGTTCAACGGGTCCACCTCGATTGAAGTATTTCCTCTTATTGTAATGCACCCAGCTAACATTAGCTAGCTAGCAAATACCTTTGTTCTTGGGTTCGGTGTCTGTTGTCCCTGTACCAGTCGGAACGGTGACCGTTTCGCCTGCGGTCCCTGCCTTTCTCACGCCAGTTCCATTTCTTCATCTCTGCTGATGTATTATCAAACGATATTTAGACAAGATCCCTCGATAAACCATCAACATAGTCAGTCGTCTGCTGTGGTGTTTACTTTGTAGCAAGTTGGCTAACTGGCTAGCTACACTGCTGTCAACATTTAGCATTGCACAGTTAATATCTACATACAATATATTCCAGACTTGTAGGAGTATCCTATGATTATTATATGTTCATCTAAAATAAAATGAAATTATACAGTATGCATGTGTCACGGTCATTGTTAGCTTGATGTAGCTAGCCAAGCAAAGTTTCCGATACCTTTACCAACGCGTCCACGTGATAAATCCGCCCTTCATCATCTCATTGGTCTGTCGTTGCCCCATTTTGCAGCTTAACGATTGGCTGCTTATTTCATCAGTCAACCTTAACATACGTCTCTGAATAGGCTACCTCTCTCTTCTAGTCTTATCTTGTAATGACATTGTTGCCAAATTAAAATAAATAAATAAACATATTTTCTAAATGGAAGTGTACATTTCTATCATTGTGCTTCATCAGCTTGGATAGTGTATGTGGCTAGTGCACAAATTGTAAACCCATCCGAAGCCATCTATTGACATGTTCAGCGTTTTAGGCTACTTAGAAGGATACCCTTCATTTAGCCTTCACCACCACCACTCACCACACAAACTATTTTTTTTTCATGACTAAACCCAATGCATAAAAGCTTCTGAGAAGCCCACTTATAAGAACGGAATGGCCATTGACGGGGTTTGACAGGTCTTGCCTAAGCCACGCCTGATTTCTGTATACTGTCATTGTATTGGTTGAGCAGCGGGACGCCTAGGACCGTATCGGTAATTTTTTCATAGTGGTCCAAAACTGCACCGAGATTTGGAATATTGGGTTACAGTCCAGCAGCAAAATGGCGACTGTCATTCAGAATCCTCTGAGTTCGTAAGTAGATTTGGGAATTCTAGCATTAATATTTTCAAGGCTCTTTATTTTTATTGCATGCAACGAATGCGTACATAGAAAATATTTTTTGTGTGATTTTTATCTTTATTTATGACACATGGAGAATGAATTTGCTATTAAGTATTCTTTATCAATCTCACACGGAGTCTGACAATTACAAGTTTTCGTAAATTCAAATCATGTTGGAGCTCATTAGCCTAGTCTGAACAAATTATTCAGAACAAGCACCCACAATCATGCGCAAAGCTACGGGACACATTTATTTTCTCATGCTCACGTTCTGCGCTGCAATTCATTCTGCATATGGTTTTAGTAGCTTACATAGTGAAGCAAGTTCTACTTAAAAGTTTTTGCAGGGTATAGTTTGAAGTATTAGGCGCGTTATGTGTGAAGTATTGGAAAACATCTCATTGTGGAATTAGCCTTCATATTTAGCGCGTAGTTCAATCTGGTGAGGTCGGTCATGGAAACGCTGTTGTTGAAAGATCAACAACACACTTAAAGCAGTTCTCAGCTGCTTCACACATTGTTTCTATCGGCACATAACCGAAAATGTAACTTACCGATTTAAATCGCCTACTGTAGTCTACAATCTCTACTTTGCGTTCACTTGCAAATTAATCACTTAAGTCAGACATTTGAGTTTTTTCCAAGAGATCTTGAAGTGTTGAACACCTTTGCAATTATCTCTTGCGTTTTGACTTATGTCAAATTACTGCTGACAACATGATAAGCCTGGGGATTCTCAGCTGTGATCGCTATGAGTTTTACTCTACGACATCATTAGACAGGATTATTTATCCTCGTCAATCGTCCTGGAATGTAGCGAGGGTTGTCCCGCTATCACCCAATCTATTGTGGAAGTGGTCGTAAATCCAAGCCGCATTCCTGGCTTTCACTGATATACTTTCAGTTTGACAATGTCAACATGTTGTCTTTTGGCCTCATGAGTGCTGTTCATTTCGCATAGTTACACGTACGTACTGTGCTGTGTTCGAAGCTGCATCATGTTAGGGAGAAAGCATCAAGTGTTAGATGTTTACCGCCATAGGTCACATTCAGCATGATCGGCCTACTCTTCAAAGGATACGTTCTCGCATTCAAAGAAAAGTAGATTATTTTGCGTGAAGACAGAAAGGGAGACACTAAATGTGCCATCACCATCTGACGGAAAATCTGGTCACTATTGTTGAACGGTGGTTCCAGTTGGGTTCGGTTTCTCCATGAGGTATCATATTTGTATTCAGGCAGCTTGTTCTGTTATACCTGTTAACAGGACTTTTGAGCTGAGCTCCTCACATCCTGGTCTCATTGTGTAGGTCTCTAGACGTCTGGAGAACCAGGGGAGAACCAAGTTGCCTTCTGGCAAACAGCCAAATAATAAAATGAAGTGCTCTGTTTAAATTGCAGTCTTGACTAAAAAACAACCCTGCTTCTCATGTTCGCCGCTCTTCCCAAAGCCTCAAGGTAGGAGTATTAGAAGAAGGAATGTGATTTTTGTTCGTCTGTATTGCAACTACCAGGGAATTCCTGTGTCTGTGAGGGAAGGTCACTTGTACATTTACATTTAGTCATTTAGCAGACGCTCTTATCCAGAGCGACTTACAGTAAGTACAGGGACATTCCCCTGAGGCAAGTAGGGTGAAGTGCCTTGCCCAAGGACACAACGTAATTTGGCACGGCTGGGAATCGAACTGGCAACCTTCTGATTACTAGCCCGACTCCCTCACCGCTCAGCCATCTGACTCCCTGTCCCTTGTAAACACACTCAGACAGATTACTGTCTGGAGTCCTCTGTCATGGTGATGTGTCCGAATCAGTTTTATTTCTTCCTTTGGTCGCAGCATGATTTAGCAACATTTAATTTCACTGAAGGGGATAGTCACTTCCATGCATCTGCTTAGCAAGTCTTGCAAAAAAAAAAGAAAAATGCAGGAACATAAGCACTTAGATGTGTTTGTATTTCTGTTAAAGGAAGCAGGGGGGGAGGATGTTTGTGTGTGTATATTTGTACAGTATGCGTGCATGCGTGTGTGTAAAGGGGGAGTTTTGAGATCTGGAGATTAGCGGTGTCCTAACATCATCCTGGGTCCATCTGTTGAGAGATGCACAGAGAAGTGGAGTGATAAAAAGAGACAGACAGAGAGAGGGAAGGAGAGAGAGAGGGAAGGAAAGAGCCCCATCTGCTACTTACAGGATCCCCCTGTTACCCCTCCTCTCCCTGACGCCTAGTTTTCAAAACCCCCCAAAATCTATTGGGGAGGAGGAGGGGGGGGTCATCAGGGCAAGGGCAGCATAAACAGACACATACAGGGGGGTTACCAGGGCAAGAGCAGCATTAGCACACACACACACACACAGTGTCCCATCCCATCCAAGTAGGTTATGGTCCCAATAGGCAAAAAGGGAGAACAAGGGAAATCATCTCTGTGAATCCTTTGTGTTTCTGACTGTGTTTGATACAGGCGAGAGGGACTTTCGCGGTGAGTCATTTACATGCAAGTAAGGACAGGGTAATAGCCCTACTCTCAGCTTGTCTCACGTGAATACAACTCAAAAGCAGATGTCATCAGAGACTGTCTGGCCCTGCATATTCTGCTCTGCTCATGCATGTTTATCCCATTATCTTCACATTTAATTTCTGCAGGATCTGTTTAGGTACAGACCTGCTTCTGAAGTAAGACCAGGCAGCATGTCAGCAAGGGTAATGGCATCAAACGTTCTGCTGTATCGTAACATGTCTATAACATAAGACAGCGCCGTTTACAATCACATGTGCACGGTTTCTTTGTTGTGGTTGCCTCAGTGTTTTCTTTTAGGTTTGGTGTTGAATAAAGATGAGGGGTTCAGGTGGGAATAGCAGAGATGGCTTTACTGGTTGAGATCCGGGGGGCGGGCAAAGAGAGGTGGATTGTACAAGGGGTGTGTGTGTTGGGGGTGGGGGGGTGGGGTGGGGGGGTGGGGTGGGTAGCTTGCTCCCCATCCCCCATTTGCGTGACTGAGAGAGAGCGAGTGAGTGAGTGATGGTGAGGGGGATTGTCTGTCTGGTAGGATGTGCTCCGTGAGTGTTCACACACACTGCACTCCCAACACGGGGGGCAATCCCTGGGCTTTGTTTTTCCGGGCTGTGGGAAATGGCCAGGAATGTTTTTCAAGGCTTTGGGAATTTCAAATGGCCAGGAAGAATTTTATAGGGAGACTCCATGGAGTGATCAATCCCTTTTCCTGTGCTGCACATGGACCTGGCGTATGTATCTGTGGCTGAGAGCCGACCAGTGTGTTTGGAAGTGTGAGGGGGAAGAGAGAAAAGGAATGTGCACATGTGTATGAACAGAGATATATTGCACATGGTGTAGGGACAGTTTTTTTCTCAGAGCCTATCCCAACCCACGACGAAGCTACTCTGCCGGGCTGTTTTTGTGCAGGACAGTGGGGCGTCTCCAGCAGAAGGCTGATATCATAACTTCCACACTAATCTGACTGAGCCCTTCTGCTGGGCTTTAAGCGCAGTTTGGCTCTGTTCACTATAGTTTCCTACTAGACACACACACACACATATATACTGTATACTGTGTACAGCAGAAACTGCAAAGAGAGAGAAAGAGGGAGAGAGTGTATAGATATCTGACCAGTTAATCTAATTGAGGATCTGAGTTGTAAACACCAGTCAGGAAAATGGCCCCACCTCCAACTGAATTAGCAGCAGTTGTTGGGTTTCGTTCCTGTTGAACAGTGAGAGCCCGTCGGCTGGACGTGTAGATGCCATGACTCCATCATGGATGTTTGATGTTGTCCTTGAGAGAACTCTGTAAACAGAGTTAAAGGAGCAACATTCTCCCTGTGTTTTTGGATTGACCCAGGTCGTAATCTTAAACTGGCACAGATGTTAAGGAGCACATTGCTGAACCCTGTTGGCTTAAACGCCTCTGTCCAGCACGCCTGGTCTCCTTGGTTTTCCCCTTCACAGCCTTGTCCCTCTATTCTTCTCAGTCGTGTGTGCCCCTTTCTTTCACCTTTACAACCATTGCTAATACATATTGTCAATGGGATTACAGTAAGAAGCATGTGATGTAGATGTGCGTCAATGTGCGTGTGCTGAGAATGCTGAGACAGACTTGCACACACACACACACACACACACACACAGTTGGCTGTGATAGATGTTTGCTCTTATAGCTTCCTGTGTATTAGGACACAACACGACTCTGCCTAAGTGTTCTTACTCACTTGGTTTAAGTCAGTCGTTGACTTGTTCTGCTGACACTTGCCCTACTTCCCTCTCATCCTCAGTTTACACAAGCAGCTGGTTATCACTGTGTGTTTGTTTAGGTTTAGGAGCTCATAGAAGGCATGTCCTCACAGCCTGTAGGCCAGCAAGCTGTGACAGTGTTGAAGGCATGAGGCAGGTCTTGTAGCTGTACAGTTGCTGCTATAGAGGAGAGGACAGGGGAGGGGAGGAGTGGTGAGGAGGGAGGTTGAGGGGAGGAGGGGTGAGGAGAAGGGATGAGGGGAGGAGGGGTGAGGAGAGGGGGTGAGGGGAGGAGGGGTGAGGAGAGGGGATGAGGGGAGGAGAGGTGAGGAGAGGACATGAGGGGAGGAGGGGTGAGGAGAGGGGATGAGGGGTGAGGAGAGGACATGAGGGGAGGAGGGGTGAGGAGAGGGGAGGAGGGGTGAGGAGAGGACATGAGGGGAGGAGGGGTGAGGAGAGGACATGAGGGGAGGAGGGGTGAGGAGAGGGGATGAGGGGAGGAGGGGTGAGGAGAGGACATGAGGGGAGGAGGGGTGAGGAGAGGGGATGAGGGGAGGAGGGGTGAGGAGAGGGGATGAGGGGAGGAGGGGTGCGGAGAGGACATGAGGGGAGGAGGGGTGAGGAGAGGACATGAGGGGAGGAGGGGAAAGGTGAGGAGGAGAATCTTAATATGTTTGAAATGCAGGAGGTGTTGATGGATGTTCTTTACTTTTATCCCTGTGGAGTGTCTTCCTCCACACCTTTCATGTATTCCAATGAAAATAGACTGGTGTGTGTGTGTGTGAATAGAAGATACGCACACACACACTCTCACACACACACACACATACACTGATTTATAGACCAAAGTCTATAAATTTCTGTTATTTAACTGGAACCCTTTGTTCCTGTCTGTTCTCAATAGCGGGCTCAGGGGCAGGACAGTAGGTCTACACACCTGAATATTCATGATGTATTTATAACCCTTCATTGTGAGTGCAAGCTATTAGCAAAGTGTCATGCATATGGAATGCAATTAGAACATAACCCGTCCAATGAAAAGCCTCTGGTCCATTATTCATAGGCACCTGTGACTTGTGAGGGCCCTTCACGTTCAAGAGGAGAGAGAAGGGAAGTGTACTGTGAGTCTGTGTGTGTGTGTGGTGGGGGGATGATGCAGGGACAAGACAGAAAGAGATAAAAGAGGCGGATGTATGAAGAAAGAGGAAAGAGAGAGAGAGAGAGAGACTAAGTATGAGAGAGAGGTTTGTTAGGATAAACACATGAAGTGGACTCTTTGGCAGATATAAAGTATTGCTGTTTAACTCTCTCCTTTCCCCTATAGGAGCATGGGGGTGCCTAAAATTAGCCCGACTGTCTTGGACATTTCAACTCTGTTTATATGAAAACATTCCACTGGCTTCTCAGCAATCACTGAATCAGTCTCTGTGTCTGCATTCCAGGTCTGAAAAGAGCAGAGCATTTGAATCTTGATGGCATTTTCGTGAAGAAAAATAATGCTTTAACTGTACCAGGAGTAGGGATGCGAGTAAGGATTTTAGATTTTGATGGTACGGTTTTAGTTATCACGGAATTATCACGTTGAATGCATGAGACTTGAGAGCCCTATAGTTTATTTTTGCCTTTATTTCAATATATATATATAAATCAGATCCAAAAATTCAAGGTTTGTAAATTCAGAAACAGACATCAGAAACAGATGACATGACAGTCATGTCTAGCTCCCTCAAAATGACCTTATAATCTCCTCTCATCTCCTCCAATCTCTATCTGCAACACAACCCCCAAACACACACACATACAATCACACGCACGCACACACAAACACACACCAGATTCCATCAGTGTCCAGGAAACTGTTCCCTGAGAGGAAAGTGTTCCCTAACATGCAAAAGCTTTTCTTATATAACCCCATCAACGCCATCAGGGGCACACAACCTTAATGGGATGGTAACGCATGGCAACAACTGTGTGCTCAGCTTGAGGTAAAGGGACTCCAGGGTACTTTCTCTGTCACATACTTCAGACATAAGGACAACTAGTTGTGATGGCGCACTCAAAATCTCTCTCCCATTCTCTGTCTTTCATTTCTGTTTTTCTTCCTGGTTTACACACACACACACGCACACACACACACACAGTGGATTGTGCTCTGATGTGCTCTGTTCCTCTATCCTTATGTAAGAGTTTATCAAGCAGCCTGGGGCATTCCACACACGGATGATTGTCGAAGTGGGACAGATATGTGCAGGGAATATAGGATGACAAGGAGGGGGAGGGGGTGACGATGGAAGGGAGGGAGGCAAGGAGAGGTAGGCGGTAAGAGGAAAAGTAAGGGAGTAGTTGAAAAACAATATGGAGGTGGAAAAGAAAAGCTAAAGGACAAGAAAGTGACCTGTTGAGATGATATAATTATATAACATACAAAAATATATATATTACAAAACCCCGTACTCCTTCTGTCACTACGCACCTCCAGTCTCCAGTCTACACCATGTTACCACCTTATTACAATGTCTCGTTGAGTTTACTTCCGGCTTATCTTCCCTCATCAAGCCAGTACTCTAGAACAGGAACACTGACATCTGTGATGGAGGTTGAGCTCCGACTGTTGATGATATTCTCTGATATGCTCTTATCAACATGATGTTGTGACATCTTATGTACTCTTCAAACAAATACCCGTATTATCCCTTCTCCACTGAATTCTTTTGCGACATTTAGCAGGTCGCTACGGAACCTTACCTATTGCCTGCCTGGGTCTCTTACAGTAACTGTTAATGATGCCAGTGATAGTGTACTGTCCTATTAAAGATAGGTGCCGGTACTTCCTGCAGGTCGGTGACTGAGAAACATGTAACACTGCATGCTGTATTGTTATTCGTGAGACCAGTACTGGTGGACTACAAACTCTCTTGAATTTCAAGAGAGATTGATTATTGTAATGATGCCTTTAAATAGCTTGCTCCATTTCAGCCATTGGGAAGTGATCTGTTGTTCTCCAGTGAAGAGTTTGACTAGACTGCAGTGCTGTAATTGTGGTCTGTTGCAGAAACACACTGGATGCCATGTCAGATCAGTGCCGGTAGCCGGATAAACACGTGAGAAAACACAGCTGATAAACTTTGATTCTGTGGTCAGTTCAATGCCTGTGGTTTATAAGCAAAGTCAGCATACACTCACAATCATTGTTCACCATCTTCTTCATGAAAGCCAAGATTGTGTATGTTGCCACAGCATTTAGGTCGTCCTCTATTCAGCGTCAACAATCTTTCTACTCAGTCCGTTTTCTTTACTAACCCTGCTACTTCACTTACCCCCCTCCCTCCCTCCCTCCCTCCCCTCATGCCCCCTTTCCTCTCCTCTCTACATCATCCCTCAGTGAACAGTACACCTCTTTGTAGGGCAGAGTGTGGCCAGAGAGCTCTGGTCTTTGTCCAGGCAGGCATTCCTCACATTTCTGTGTCTCATCATCAGCACTGGGCAGGACCCATCACTTCTGATCAGGCAGTGGAGGGGACACCCCGACAGTCATCCACTGAGGCCCATCTAGAGAGTCTTTAGGACCCCCTGCTATCACAGTCCCCAGTGAGGGGGGATCATGCATGTGGACGGAACTGTGGACACTGACTACTCACTAGATTCCTAAATGTGACAATGCTGACACAGCATTCTTTCATATGCAGAACATTCCATCAAATTGTCTCAAGTCAGGAGACACTTTTATCTAAAGTGACTTACTTTAGATAAGGGGGATTTCAAACCTGAAACCTCTTGATCTGCAGTCAAATGCCAGCTACTTATGAGCTGTCCCCAGTGGCATGTACTTCTGTACGTTCATAGTTTGAGTTTTGTTTGTGTAACCAGAGGACTGGGACTGAGCCAGCGTCTGACTGACCTCTGCTGATTGATGCAGTTAGACCGTACATGCTGGGTGTAACTCTGCATGCTAATAAACACTTAAACAACGTTAGCATTCAGCTGACGGGAATGTGGTTCAGCAGCAGCATAGAAGTCATCAATCCACGTCCTTGTAAGCACAACCAATATATCGTTTGTGAGCTAACTTCAGTGGAGATCACCAGTACTCATGCTAATGCTAACCTAGCCCGGTTAAAGGAAGCTAATCCTGTCTGTTGTGTGTCTGTTCACCAGTAGTCATGCTAATGCTA